>NC_091981.1:169443691-169623691 GCF_044704955.1 Pristiophorus japonicus | reverse complement strand
TCCCCCCTCCTCCTCCTCCTCTCCCCCTCCTCCTCCTCTCTCTCTCTCTCTCCCCTCCTCCTCTCTCTCTCCCCTCCTCCTCTCTCTCTCTCTCCCCCCTCCTCCTCTCTCTCTCTCCCCCCTCCTCCTCTCTCTCTCCTCCACCCCCTCCTCCTCTCTCTCTCTTCCCCACCCCGCTCTCTCTCCTCCCCCCCACTCCTCCTCTCTCTCTCTCTTCCCCACCCTGCTCTCTCTCCTCCCCCCCACTCCTCTCTCTCTCCTCCCCCCCACTCCTCTCTCTCTCTCTCTCCCCCCCCACCCCCCAAACGTTTAACAATTTTTCTTTACATTTTCCGAGTTCCACTGGATTCCTCAAGCATGGGTCCGCACAGCCAATTGCAAAACTAATATAAAACGGTCAGGCCTCACCAAGACTATCTGCTGGAACAGACATCTTTAGTAGGTTTTCTGGTTTTGACAAGCCTCAACAGTTATATGGTAGGCTTAAAGCCAGCTATGCAAGTCCCGCACTTACAAGTCCTGGCAGCACAAACACAATATATTATCCCGTGAATGCATCACATCATTATATCTACAAGTCATAAAGAACTTACAATGAAATTATGACAAACAGCCTGCAATTATTGAACAACTTACATTTCTACAGCATCCATTATGTACAAAGTGATGATTCGGAACACGACAGAAAGATCAAGGGGATGGGAAAAAAGAGAAACGCATGTGGGGGAGTAATGCAGTGAAAGCACTCTTGAAGAATAGGGTCTTAACGAGGCTTTTGAAGCCCATAGTTCCAGTGGGCGAGGGCAAGGGCAAGGGGTCTGAAGGAGCACCCACCATTGGTGTAGTAGTAGAAAGGAACTGTAGAGAGTTTAAAGGGACACAAGACTGGAGAAAGTCAGAGGTGGGGGAAATGAGGTCATGAAAGGATTTGCGGGTTGAGGCAAGAATCTCCTAGTTAATTCCCCAGAACCCAGGAAGGCAATAGAGCTTGGTGAGGACAGGAGTGACAACAATGCAGAGCTTAGATTGGGTGAAGACACAGATTATGGTATGCTGGATGATTCATGGAGATGATAAAAGGATGGAATATGATTTAGGCAGTCAAGGGCGAGATGGGTGGCAGCAGGTAATGTGGTGGAGGTGAAAAAAAGCAATCTTGGTAAAAGATCAGAAGTGAGGGAAGAAGCTAAGCAATATGACTAGGTTCTGCAACTCTCTAAGGTGGCAGATGGAGTGGGATATCGATATGAGCACATAAGTGTTTGCAGGAGCCAACGAGGATGACTTCAGTTTTGCCAACATTAAGCTGGATAAAGTTTCTGCTCTGTAAGGTCTTAAAATGTTAGGCAGTTAGAGATATTGGCATCAGCAATTGAGTTCATGGATGAGTTCGCAAAGTAGAGCTGGGTGTCATCAACCTACATGTGTAAGTTGACCCCATGTTTCCAGATAGCATCGCCAAGTGGCAGTATATAAACGATGAAGAGGATGAAAGTTGATCATGCAGGCATGGGAGGTAAAATGTTTTGCGATGAAGTACTGTTTATAGAGCAACAGACAGGACCAGAACCAGGAGACCAACTGTGGAAGAGAGATATCTGAGGACAGTGTTGATTTAATTGAGAAACTTATTGGAGAAACACCAGATCTTAAAGATTAGGGTTAAAGCAAGTAACTTACAGCTTCTGAACTTCAGCCCAGAGTGTGTTCTGCAAAAGCTGATCTTCTGAGGGAGGCTCTGTAAGAAATTAGTGGAATACAATGAATCAAATGAAATTAACCACTTTATATCACGAGGGTCCAAACTACAGCATGTGTGCCACATGGTTAGATTTCCTATTCACTCATTTCTCCTGTTAGAATTTTGCAGACCTGGAAGTTTACAAAGAGCATTCTTAGCACAATTATCTCACTGATGGATAAAACTTAAAGTAGAACATCACAAACTGTTAGTATCAGCAACTCGTGACATATGCAAATGAATGGGAATACTGCCTTTAAGTCTTTATGCGGCTCATGAAAGTTCATGGTATACAAGAAAGCAGCCCATAAAAAAAACAAATTCCCTCCACGTCCATTCCCATTTTGACTGCCGTTATGGACCCAAGTCCATCAAGTCTATACCCTTATTTCTCTCTTGGACACTCTTGGGTCCTTCTTTCATTTCTCCTCATCTTCTCGTCACCCAGCCATGCTACCTTTCATTTCGCCCTTCTTGGATACACTGCCTCCCGAAGCCTTACCCCAACCCATCACTATTTCTCTGCCTTTCTACTATCATGCCACCATTCTAGCCTTGAATCCCCCACAAATACCTTATGTGGGATTATATAGGATATACAACTACAACAACAACAACAACAACTTGTATTTATATAGCACCTTTAAATTAGTGAAACATCCCAAGGCACTTCACAGGAGTAATCTGAGATTAAAAAAAACTTTAGGCTCAATTTTCCCCAGTGATTTGCGCCGTTTTTTTGGAGCAGGCTGCTTTTTTTGGCCTAAGTTAAAAAACCACAGTTTCCCCAATCAATTTGCACCAGTGTAACTCAGTTACGATTTTTTTAGGTTTGTTTTTTTTTCAGCCAAAGGGGGCGTAACCTGCCACCCATGCCAATTCTGGCCATTTAGGCAAGTTTGGCCAACTGAGAGTTACTCCAGTTCTGGTTTGGCCAACGTATGTGGCCTCTGCAGAAAAACCATCTGGAGAGTTAAGGAAATCGACACAGGTAAGTGCAGCAGATGAGAGACAGAGAGAGAGAGAGAGAGCGAGAGAATGTGTTGGGAGCTGGCTCTATGCTTCACTTTTGCAGCCTCAGCTCGCAATTGTGTCCCTGGTTACCATGGCAGCCCGACCTTTTTGGCACAGATTAAGGCTCCACCCCCAAAACTAAAGGGCAGGTTAGGCCACGCCAAAACTAAGAAATCCAACGGGGAAACTTAGAACTTTTTTTTTGCGTACTTGGGCCCCCAAAAAAGGGCGTAACTCTTCAAGTAGGTCAAAAAAAAGCTTTAGGGAAAATTGAGCCCTTTGATACTGAGCTGCACAAGTAGAAATTAGTACAGATGACCAAAAGCTTGCTCAAAGACGTATGATTTAAGGAGCGTCTTCAAGGAAGAAAGAGAGGTAGAGAGGCATAGGTTTAGGCAGGGAGTTCCAGAGCTTGGGGCCTAGGCAACAAAGGTACGGCCACCAATGGTTGAGCGATTATAATCAGGGATGCTCAAGAGGGCAGAATAAGAGGAGCACAGACATCTCGGGGGCTAGTGGGGCTGGAGGAGATTACAGAGATAGGGTGGAGCGAGGCCATTGAGGGATAAGATGAGAATTTTGAAATCGACGCGTTGCTTAACCGGAAGCCAATTTTGGTCAGCGAGCACAGGATTGATGGGTGAGTGGGACTTCGTGCGAGTTAGAACACAGGCAGCCGAGATTTGGATCACCTCTAGTTTACGTAGGGTAGAATGTGGGAGGCCAGCCAGGAGTGCGTTGGAATAGTCAAGTCTAGAGGTAACAAAGGCATGGATCAGGGCCTCAGCAGCAGATGAGCTGGGCAAGGGCAGATACGGGCGATGTTACAAAGGTGGAAATAGGTGGTCTTAGTTATGCTGCGGATATGTGGTCGAAGGTTCATTGCATGGTCAAATATGACACCAAGGTTGGGAACAGTCTGGTTCAGTCTCAGACAAAAGTTGGGGAGAGGAATGGAGGCAGTGGCTAGGGAACAGAGTTTGTGGCGGGAACCGAAAACAATGGGCCGCAAAATGCGGCCTCGCGGGGTGCGTACGAAGGGCGTACGGATCTGGCGAGACCTCGCAAAAGCCGGTTCTCGGGGCGTGATGCGCATGTGCCGAAAACTGGCTTTTCCGATCTGTCAAAATTTCTTGAGACAGATCGAACGTATCCCCGCAGGAAGTACATCCGCATGGAAGTACATCTCCTTCAAACTTTTACACCTGGTAAAACAGGCACATAGCTCACTTTTAAAACATAGAAAAAATTAATTGAGTAATTCATTTTTATGTTAAAAACCCTGTCCATTAAGGTAAGATTATTTTACCCCTATTAAAACTCACTAAAAACAATTCCAGAAAAATATTTTTTTTCTAAAACATTTAATTTCAATTAATTTTAAATATGTGAAGTGTTTTTCTTATTTATTGTCCTGTGTTTCTTGTTTTAGGGATTTTTTTCTTATTGATAGTAATGGGAACTCGTACAAACAGAGCTCCCATTATTATCAATGAGAATACTACCTAGTGATTGATGGTCCAGGCCCATTTGATTGCAACATAGATGTCCGTACGCAGAAGACAGATTCCTGTACGTTGCGCAGTGAATGAAGGCCGCAGACCGGAATGCTATATTTCTCCGGGACCAACCGGTAATTTTGTTGATTTTTTTCGGGTCGGATGCGTTCGTACGAAGGAAGCCTCTGACTGCAATTATCCCCCGATTGGCTTTGGTCTTCCCAATATTCAGTCAAGAAAATACAGCACAGAAACAGACCATTCGGTCCAACCATTCCATGCTGGGGCTTGTACTCCACTTGAACCTCCTCCAGTCTTTCATCATCTAACCCTATCAGCATAACCCTCTATTTCCCTTTTCCCTCATATGCTTATTTAACTGCCCCTTAAAAGCATCTATACTATTCGCTTCAACCACTCCCTGTGGTAGCAAGTTTCACATTCTCACCACTCTCTGGGAAAAGAAGTTTCTTCTCAATTTCCTGTTTGATTTCTTGGTGACTATCTTATATTGATGGCCTTTAGTAATGTGCTTCCCCACAAGTGGAAACATTTTCTGTATTTACTCTATCAAAACCTTTCATAAATTTAAAAGACCTCTATTAGGTCACCCCTCAGCCTTCCCTTTTCAAAAGAAGAGATCCAGCCTGTTCATCCTTCCCTGTTCGGTGTACCTCGCATTTCTGGTATCATCCTTGTAAATCTTCACTGCACTCTCTCCAGGGCCTCTGTATCCTTTTTATAATATGGAGGCCAGGATTGCACACAGTGCCTTTTGTGTCTTTCTTGGCATTCTCTGAAGTACCCATTGAAACTCCCGTTGCTGCCTCCTACTAAACATCAACACCATCTTCCTCTCTCATCAACCTTCCCGTCCAGCATGTCTGCCGGAGGCTAACCTGACCAACCTCTTTCCCATCCCACTCACCCTACCTACCCCTGTCGCCTTACGACTCGACTAACAGATCAACAATCACCATCCCTCTCCTCTTCTCCCTCCAGAATGCCCATTCACATGTAAACAAAACGCTTGCTATCCATGACCATATTGTGGATGAATACATCTACATCATGGTTTTGACTTAAAGCTTAGGTCACGGATGGCCCGCTCAAACCGCTGTGGTGGCAGTGTGGCCTTCATCACTAAATCACATTTTGGTCTCTTCCCCTTCTGCTCATTCTCTCCCTTTGAGCACCTCACTATGCTCCACCCTCCACCACCTTTAAAATACTCATTGTCTACTGCTCCCCTGAACCCTACCCCATGTTTCTAACCAAAATATCCTTCCGCCTTTCTTCCCTCAGCTACTCTTAATCCTTTGCAACTTGAATCATCATCTCAGCTCCCTTAGCCCTCTCTCCTCTTAATTCACTGCCCTGAAGTCCTCCCTTCATATAAACTCACTACCCACTCACAGCTGTCTAGCCCTCAACCTTGCCATCTCAAATGGCCTCTCTCCTACAGACAAGGCCATTTCCGACTACTTCTTTGTACCTGACACCACCAACATCCCACTACTCCCTTCCGACCCCACTTCCTTCTCTGCCCTTAAAAAAAAACTTGCCTCCAAATCACTTAGTGGCACTTTCTAAATGCCAACTATCTAGCCTTTGCACACCACCACCCCCCACCCCCATTCGCCACAACATTTATGCAGCTGTGCCTGGCTTCCACCTTGGATGTAATGAGATCTACCTGACCACTTAATTGCATTTGCACTAAATTGCTGACCACCCAACTTCTCTTCCTGGCCCCCAAGCTAGCTGACATAAATGGTTCTCTCTCCTCCCTCTCACTTTCAATACCGAATAGTTCCTTGATGACTTCTCTAATCATAGACAAGAGCATCCCTTCCTGCCATGCACAGGGGTCTGCCAGGGATCTTTTCCTGGCCCCCTCCTCTTCATAATCTACAGGTTGCCCCTTGGCCACCTCATTTACTGATATGTGTCAACTTCCAAGCTTTGTCACCGCCAGACCCAACTATTACAATGCTCTCCTGGCTGGCATTCTATTCCCCACCCTCCATAAACTTGAACTCATCCAAAACTCTGCTGTAAATATCCAATCCCACAGCAATTTCCACTCACCCATCACTCATGCCCTACAGCCATGAACTCATTGAATGGCGGTGCAGGCTAGAAGGGCCGAATGGCCTACTCCTGCACCTATTTTCTATGTTTCTATGTTTCTATGACTGTCTCTGTCCCCCAATGATTCGAGTTTAAAATTCTGATCCTTGTGTTTAAAATCTTTCATGGCCTTGACCCTCCCTATCTCTGTAAACTCCTACAGCCCTACAACCTCCCCCCCACCCCACCCCTCCTCACAAACTCTGTTCCTCTGACTCTGGCTTTTTACATTTCCACCTTCAGCTCACCATTGTAGACATATGCCTTCAGCTATCTAGGCCCCATTCTCTGGAATTACTTCCTCAAAAATCTTCTGCCTCTCCAATTTCATCTTCTTCTTTAAGGTCCTCCTTAAAACCCACTTATGTGGGTTTTGGTCACCCCTTCTAATATCTCCTCTTTGTCTCAGCATCTATATAGCACTTTTCAAGTGCTTTTGAAGTGTAGTCACTGTTGCAACGTAGGAAACGCGGCAGCTAATTTGTGCTCAGCAAGCTCCCACAAACAGCAATGTGATAATGACCAGATAATCTGTTTTTGTTATGTTGATTATTCTATTGTTATATTGGCAGGACACTGGAGATAACTCCCCTGCTCTTCTTTGAAATAGTGCCATGGGATCTTTTATGTCCACCTGAGAGAGTAGACAGGGCCTCGGTTTAACGTCTCATCTGAAAGAAGGCACCTCCAACAGTACAGCACTGAAGTGTCAGCTTTGATTTTGTGCTCAAGTCTCCGGAGTGGGACTTGAACCCACAACCTTTAGAGGCGAGGGTACTCCCAACTGAGCCATAGATGACACCTCTTTTTGTCTGAAGTGCCTTGGGATGTTTTTCTACATTAAATGCATTATATAAAAGCAAGTTGTTGTACATACATTTAAAAGATATCCAGATTTTTCATTCATAGTACCATATATTTGAAAATATGCTATATGTACACTAACTTTGATAGTTTTGTGATGGTGATTCCTCTGAGAGGGAGATCAAGACAAGCAAAACAAAAAACTAAAAAATATTTTTTATGATTACTGTTGCAGATGTATGAAAACAACTGCTAGCAAAAGTTTATACTATATCTGACACAAAGGGGCTGCACATACAACTGATTGGGAATAGGACTGAAGCCGATAGGGATAAGTTGGACAGTTCTGGGATAGGCCACCTTGAACATGGTGAACATATAAAAATAACATTCCATAAAAATCCAGTGCAGTTCTTGGTTGAGAAATTAATGTTATATATGCAGCACTTTTCAAACTTCCACGTTTGATAACATGGTGCAAAATATCTTAATTTCCACATTATTTTTAAATTTAAAAGTCCCCATAAGTTTTGGAAACAACCATTGTCTTGTAGAATCACATACCTGTAAGGCTGATTGGCTGGAAATATGTCTGAGGATACTGGTCAGCAACACCGAGGGGCTGATCCATTTTACTTGCATTGGCAGCGATATCTCCTGAGGCAGGGAAAGTAAAATTACCCGATTAGGCATTAATAGCCTTCCTTTAAAATTTAAGTTGGATTAGGTGAAATTTTTATCATGTTTAATTTAAGCCACCAAATGGTTTTATAAATTGCACTGTATTTCATCTTCAAAGCCAACACATAACTGATTCATTTGAATAATTGCAAGATGAAACCTGCTTGTAAATAGAAACATAGAAAATAGGTGCAGGAGTAGGCCATTCGGCCCTTCTAGCCTGCACCGCCATTCAATGAGTTCATGGCTGAACATGCAACTTCAGTACCCCATTCCTGCTTTCTCACCATACCCCTTGATTCCCCTATTGTAAGGACTTCATCTAACTCCTTTTTGAATATATTTAGTGAATTGGCCTCAACAACTTTCTGTGGTAGAGAATTCCACAGGTTCACCACTCTCTGGGTGAAGAAATTCCTCCTCATCTCGGTCCTAAATGGCTTCCCCCTTATCCTTAGACTGTGTCCCCTGGTTCTGGACTTCCCCAACAATGGGAACATTCTTCCTGCATCTAACCTGTCTAACCCCGTCAGAATTTTAAACGTTTCTATGAGGTCCCCTCTCATTCTTCTGAACTCCAGTGAATACAAGCCCAGTTGATCCAGTCTTTCTTGAACTTGTAACTTATTTTTAAGTGATTTCAAAACTGTTTCATTTAGTTTAGACGGCATTTCTTTTAAGGCTGCACACAATTAACCTTCAGTTGGATAGTTTACCATTTTATTACCCATTGTACATTAGCATAGCGAAGATGAAGCTGCCTTACAATGTCCTATTAGTTTGAGATTTAAAAAAAAGAGAAATCCAATATAGCATTGAAACTCATTTACATGAGGAACAATCAGTCAGACAGCTACTGTGTGGATACTTTACACAGAGGTGCAGAAAGTGTTTAATAATATATCACTGCAGCTCCTTTAACTGATCAGTGGATTAATAGGCCATGTGGTGCGGGACTGAGCCTCAAAGACCAGAACTCCAGGCTCAACTGCTAGTCTCTACTGAGTTTGCAGATTTTGGTCAAGGCAGTGGTGTCACTGGAATTGGTTTTGGTGTCCCAGAAGATGGGAGAGAGGGATGTTGTTAATAAAAAATGTTAAAGCTAAGGAATGAAGGGATGGGATTGTGAATGAAAATCACCCACGGTTCCTGCTTCTGATTACTATCCAATGATCCCTGCTGGAAATTGCTAATTTATTGATCTGGCAGAAGGACTGAAATAGACATGGCTGTGATACCTGCTACTATTGATCAGTGTAGGCTAGCCTCAGACATGTTGAATAGCCATTTGTGCAAGGCATCAGAGTCCACAGAACCAATTTCTACTATAAACCTCGATTGGGGTTGTGGGGGCAAGCAAAAGAGAACAGAGAAAGCGTGAAATAGCAGGGACAAAAAAGAGATACGACACTATAACTACTTGCATCTGTACAATGCCTTAATGTAATAAAATAATAAAATGTCCTAAAGATCTTCACACACGAGAGAATGGACAAGGTTGTTTTCTTTGGAACAGAGGTGGTTGAGGGGAGACCTGATTGAGGTGTATAAAATTATGAGGGGCCTGGATAGAGTGGATAGGAAGGACCTGTTTCCCTTGGTGGAGAGGTCAACAACCAGGGGGCATAGATTTAAAGTAATTGGTAGGCGGTTTAGAGGAGATATGAGGGGAAATTTCTTCACCCAGAGAGTGGTGTGGGTCTGGAACTCACTGCCTGAAAGGGTGGTAGAGCAGAAAGCCTCACCACATTTAAAAAAATACTTGGATGTGCACTTAAAAGTGCCGTAATCTACAGGGCTACGGACCAAGAGCTTGAAAGTGGGATTAGGATGGATTGCTCTTGGTCAGCCGGCGTAGACACGATGGGCTGAAATGGCCTCCCTTCCAAGCTGTAAATTTCTATGATTCTACGAGGGCAATAGTACAAGAATGAGGAAAGGTAACCAAATTTACAGTCAAAAAGAAAGGTTTTAAAGAAGCTTTTAAAGGCAGGAGGGCTTAGCAACGCAATGAGATTTAGGAAAAGAGTTCCAGAGATGAAAGCTAAGCCACCAAGTAAGGTGCACCAGGAGGGGAGGATGAACAGGGGGCCAGTCAAAGGACCTTAGGGCATGGGCTGGGATATACAGTTGGAAGAGGTGCAGAGTAGGATAGCACAAGGACATCAAGGGGTTTGTAAATGGAGGGATTTATTAACAAGGAGAAGGGTTTTGAATTTGGAGTGTTGGAGCAGGGGGAGGCAGTGGAGGCCAGTGAGGACAGGGGTGAGGTCGAGCGGGAGGTAGCGTGGGATAGAAGAGTTTTGTGGAGCTCGGCAGCTGACGAAAAGGGCAGTGAAGAAGTAGGAATCTTGAGGTATTGAAAGTGTGGACAAAAGCTCAGATGTGATAGAAGTGAGGTAGAGCCAGCAATGTGGCAGAGATAGGAAGTACATCATCATCATCATAGGCAATCTCTCGAATCATCAAGAAGTTCACAGGTGATTCAATGAAGGACCTAAAGTTCCAGGTCCTGAACTAAATCTTGAAGGGTGGAAGATGCCTAAGCATGGATTTTTTTTAACGTATGGTGGCCGTTGCACACCAGCCACCACAGGGGCTTGACAGAGTTAGGTCTTGGTCCAGTAGCAAGGATTAACCAAGACGATTGGAGACCAGCTCTGCTGCATGGGAAGTACACGGTCTTAGTGAAGGATGGGACATGGAGTTTGAAGGTAAACTCGGGGCCCAACAGCAGCCGATTGTTTGCACTGTCTGATTTAGCCTCAAATGAGCAGCACATAGATGTAAAATATTAACTGCATACAAACAAATCATTTAATCATAATTTTGATAAATGCAACACATGTAAATATAAAATACAGATCCTTACTAATGCAGTATTGCAATTTTTTATGTATGTCTAATATACCATATCATTAAAACAGAATAATTTTTTCAAACTGAGTTACAAATAAAACAGAAAAGTGATTTTTTTCCTTAAAAATACCTTGAAAAACTGCCTTATTTGACAATCCTAAAGCAGGTACACAAGCACCTTCAGGGATTTCATCACCGATCTGCAACAAAAGTACAGAACTAAAAATCAGTAACTGTTCACAATGGGTGTACATTGACATAACAAAATAAAAACTGGAGGATGACATTTAATGGGTTTCAAAACCCTCTACCTCTGTGCGGTTCCAATCATTTATACCTAGCATGCTAGGGTTATGCAGCAAAGGTTTTCAAATTGGGTCTCACATGACCATCAGCTTTTTGTCCACCTGGGGCCTGAGAAAGCACATTGTCTTAAGAATTCAGTACTGTATATATTCTGTATTTTTATTTATTTGTTCACACATTTATAAACACAACACTTTCTGGTATGATGGCACAGTTTCCTTTAGCTTGGTGACACAGTCCTTCAGAGGTTAGGACAGGGGGTAGCTCGAAAAGTTTGAAGACCACTATCCCACAGGAACTTAATGGAAAGAAGTACATCAGCATCCTGGTCATCATCAGCATCATTATGTAACACTCCCAAAAACATGGACATTGCCATTGTTATAAACAACCGGATGGAGTTCAAACAATATAGTTCCTAACCCTCAAAAGATGATTCTGACCTGCTCCAGTTGACATATAAACTAAAAGTCAAGTTTTTCCTACAGGCAAATGAATCAATGAATGGACTGCAGTCAACCGTTTTGCTTAGCAGAAATTTAAAAAAATAGCCTGCTCCCAACTGAGTGACAATTATAAGTTCTAAATATTAACAAAGCAAAAAGAAAACCTGCGCTATTTCAAATTACATCACGACTGTAGCTTGTGCACAGATACTACTGATAAAGGGCAAGCTCAGGACTGATGTTGGGAAGAACCCCGTCATGGAAAGAGTGACGAATACCTGGAATGGGCTTCCAGGTAGGATAATGGAGTCAAAAATATAAAATAGGTTAATGGGCAATTAAGTACTGAATAGGGGGAATTGCAGCTTTAAAAGAAATCATTCATGGGATGTGGGCGTTGCCCATCCCTAAATGCTTTAAGAAGGTGGTGGTGAGCAGCCTTCTTGAACAGCTGCAGACCGTGTGGTGAAGGAACTCCCAGATTGTTTGTAGAAACATAGAAACATAGAAAATAGGTGCTGGAGAAGGCCATTCACCCCTTGATCCCTTTAGCCGTAAGGGCCATCTCTAACTCCCTCTTGAATACATCCAACGAACTGGCATCAACAACTCTCTGCGGTAGAGAATTCCACAGGTTAACAACTCTCTGAGTGAAGAAGTTTCTCCTCATCTCAGTCCTAAATGGCTTACCCCTTATCCTTAGACTGAGTCCCCTGGCTCTGGACTTCCCCAACATCGGGAACATTCTTCCTGCATCTAACCTTTCCAGTCCCGTCAGAATTTTATATGTTTCTACGAGATCCCCTCTCATCCTTCTAAACTCCAGTGAATACAGGCCCAGTCGATCCAGTCTCTCCTCATATGTCAGTCCTGCCATCCCAGGAATCAGTCTGCTGAACCTTCACTGTAATCCTTCAATAGCAAAAATGTCCTTCCTCAGATTAGGAGACCAAAACTGAACACAATATTCCAGGTGAGGCCTCACCAAGGCCCTGTACAACTGCAGTAAGATCTCCCTACTCCTATACTCAAACCCCCTAGCTATGAAGGCCAACATGTCATTTGCCTTCTTCACCGCCTGCTGTACCTGCATGCCAACTTTCAATGACTGATGAACCATGACACCCAGGTCTCGTTGCTCCTCCCCTTTTCCTAATCTGCTGCCATTCAGATAATAATTTGCCTTTGTGTTTATGCCACCAAAGTGGATAACCTCACATTTACCCACATTATATTGCATCTGCCGTGCATTTGCCCACTCACCTAACCTGTCCAAGTCACCCTGCAGCCTCTTAGCATCCTCCTCACAGCTCACACCGCCACCCAGCTTAGTGTCATCTGCAAACTTGGATATATTACACTCAATTTCATCATCTAAATCATTGATGTATATTGGAAATAGCTGGGGTCCCAGCACTGATCGCAGCGGCACCCCACTGGTCATTGCCTGCCAGTCTGAAAAGGACCCGTTTATCCTGACTCTCTGCTTCCTGTCTGCCAACCAGTTCTCTATCCACGTCAATACATTACCCCCAATACCATGTGCTTTAAATTTGCACACCAATCTCTTGTGGGGGACCTGGTCAAAAGTCCTTTGAAAGTCCAAATACACCACATCCACTGGTTCTCCCTTGTCCACTCTACTAGTTACATCCTCAAAAAATTTGAGAAGATTTGTCAAGCATGATTTCCCTTTCATAAATCCATGCTGACTTGGATTGATCCTGTCACTGCTTTCCAAATGCGCTGCTATTTCATCTTTAATAATTGATTCCAACATTTTCCCCACTACTGATGTCAGGCTAACCGGTCTATAATTCCCCATTTTCTCTCTCCCTCCTTTCTTAAAAAGTGGTGTTACATTAGCTACACTCCAGTCCATAGGAATTGATCCAGAGTCGATAGACTGCTGGAAAATGATCACCAATGCATCCACTATTTCTAGGGCTACTTCCTTAAGTACTCTGGGATGCAGACTATCAGGCCCTGGGGATTATCGGCCTTCAAACCCATTAATTTCCCCAACACAATTTCCTGACTAATAAGGATTTCCTTCGGTTGCTCCTTCTCACTTGACCCTCGGTCCCCTAGTATTTCCGGAAGGTTATTTGTGTCTTCCTTCGTGAAGACAGAACCAAAGTATTTGTTCAATTGGTCTGCCATTTCTTTGTTCCCCATTATAAATTCACCTGATTCTGACTGCAAGGGACCTACATTTGTCTTCACGAATCTTTTTCTTTTCACATATCTATAGAAGCTTTTGCAGTCAGTTTTTGTGTTCCCAGCAAGCTTCCTCTCATACTCTATTTTCCCCCTCCTAATTAAACCCTTTCTCTTCCACTGTTGTCATATAAAATTCTCCCAGTCCTCAGGTTTGCTGCTTTTTCTGGCCAATTTATATGCCTCTTCCTTGAATTTAACACTATCCTTAATTTCCCTTGTTAGCCACGATTGAGCCACCTTCCCCGTTTTATTTTTACTCCAGACAGGGATGTACAATTTTTGAAGTTCATCCATGTGATCTTTAAATGTTTGCCATTGCCTATTCACTGTCAACCCTTTAAATATCATTTGCCAGTCTATTCGAGCCAATTCAAGTCTCATACCATCGAAGTTACCTTTCCTTAAGTTCAGGACCCGAGCCTCTGAATTAACTGTGTCGCTCTCCATCTGAATAAAGAATTCTATCATATTATGGTCACTCTTCCCCAAGGGGCCTCGCACAACACGATTGCTAATTAGTCCTTTCTCATTACACATCATCCTTTCTGGGATGGCCAGACTTCTAGTTGGTTCCTTGACATATTGGTCTAGAAAACCATCCCTAATACATTCCAGAAAACCCTCCTCCACTGTATTGCTATCAGTTTGGTTAGCACAATCTATATGTAAAGTCGCCATGATAACTGCTGTACCTTTATTGCACGCATTCCTAATTTCTTGTTTGATGCTGACCCCAATCTTATTACTACTGTTTGGTGGTCTGTACACAACTCCCACTAGCGTTTCCTGCCCTTTGGTATTCCGCAGCTCTACCCATACAGATTCCACATCATCCAAGCTAATGTCCTTCCTTACTATTGCGTTAACTTCCTCTTTAACCAGCAACACGACCCCACCTCATTTTCCTTTCTGTCTATCCTTCCGGAACGTTCAATACCCCTGGATTTTGAGTTCCCAGCCTTGGTCACCCTGGAGCCATGTCTCCGTAATGCCAATTATATCATATTCCTTAATAGCTGCTTGCAGTTAATTCGTCAACCTTATTCTGAATACTCCTCGCATTGAGGCACAGAGCCTTCAGGCTTGTCTTTTTAACACATTTTGCCCTTTTAGAATTTTGCTGTAATGTGGCCCTTTTTGATTTTTGCCTTGGGTTTCTCTGCCCTCCACTTTTATTTTTCTTCTTTCTATCTTTTGCTTCCGCCCCCATTCTGTCTCTCTGCATAGGTTTGCACCCCCCTGCCATATTAGGTTAACTCCTCCCCAACAACACTCGCAAACACTCCCCCGAGGACATTGGTTCCAGTACTGCCCAGGTGCAGACTGTCCGGTTTGTACTGGTCCCACCTCTCCCAGGACTGGTTCCAATGTCCCAGGAATTTGAATCCCTCCCTCCTGCACCACTCTTCAAGCCATCTTAGCTATCCTGCAGTTCTTACTCCGACTAGCACGTGGCACTGGTAGCAATCCTGAGATTACTACCTTTGGGGTCCTACTTTTTAATTTAACTCCCAGCTCCCTAAATTCAGTTTGTAGGACCTCATCCCGTTTTTTACCTATATCGTTGGTACCTATATTCACCACGACAACTGGCTGTTCACCCTCCCCCTCCAAAATGTCCTGTAGCCGCAGCCGCTTCGAGACATCCTTGACCCTTGCACCAGGGAGGCAAATTACCATTCTGGAGTCTCGATTGCGGCCGCAGAAACGTCTATCTATTCCACTTACAATAGAATCCCTGACCACTATAGCTCTCCCACTCTTTTTCCTGCCCTCCTGTGCAGCAGAGCCACCCATGGTGCCATGAACTTGGCTGCTGCTGCCCTCCCCTGTGATTCATCCCCCCAACAGCACCCAAGGCGGTGTATCTGTTTTGGAGGGGGATGACTGCAGGGGACCCCTGCACTACCTTCCTTCCACTGCTCTGCCTGATGGTCACCCATTTCCTATCTACCTGCGTAACCTTTACCTGCGGTGTGACCATCTCACTAAACGTGCTATTCACGACATCCTCAGCATCGCGGATGCTCCAGAGTGAATCCATGCGCAGCTCCAGTGCTGCAATGGAAGTGTCCCTGGCTTCCCACATAGCACAGGAGGAGCATGGCACGGGTCTGGGCTCTCCTGCTATGACTTAACCCTTAATTAATTTAACTTGGCAACAATGCCAAAGGGAGGGAGTTTCAGGATTTTGACCCAGTGACATTGGCCCCAAGTTTCCACATGATTTGCTCCTGATTTTTAGGAGCAACTGGTGGAGAACGGAGTATCTTAGAAATCGCAATTCTCCACATTTAAGTTTTCTGCAGTTCTAGTCATGTAGAACAGTTCCACTTTTGAACAGAATTTTTTTTTCAAAAGGGGGCGTGTCCGGCCACTGACGCCTGATTTGAAAGTTTCCACAGTGAAAACGTACTCCAAACTAACTTAGAATGGAGCAAGTGAAGATTTTTGTAGGCCTGAAAAAACCTTGTCTACACATTAAAAAATCAGGCGCAGGTTACAAATTAGGCATCCGGAACGAGGTGGGGGGGGGGGGGGGAGCGGGGGAAGTCATTACATTCTACAATAAATCCTTAGTTATACTTATACAAATATTATACAAATAATTCCAACCTGAATAAAAATTTATAAGCAAAGAAAAGATTAAATAAACCATGTTCCTACCTGTGTGAAAGTGCTTCAGGCAGGCCTTTCAGGGAGGGAGAAGGCTGCAGGAAGCCTCACAAGTTGAGGCAGCCGTTCCCGACGGCAGGGGGGGGGAGGCAGTGAGGGCCCGACCGACGGCAGGGGGGGGGAGGCAGTGAGGGCCCGACCGACGGCAGCGGGGGGGAGGCAGTGAGGGCCCGACCGACGGCAGCGGGGGGGAGGCAGTGAGGGCCCGACCGACGGCAGCGGGGGGGAGGCAGTGAGGGCCCGACCGACGGCAGGGGGGCGGAGGCAGTAAGGGCCCGACCGACGGCAGCAGCCGTTCCCGACGGCGGGGGGGGGGGGGGGGGGGGGGGGGAGAGGCAGTGAGGGCCCGACTGACGGCAATGGGGGGTTGGCAGTGAGAAGGCTGCAGGAAGCCTCAGAAGTTGAGGCAGCCATTCCCGATGGCAGGGGAGGGGGGGGGAGGCCCCCATGCTGTCGGTCGGGCCCGTCGGGAAACGGCTGCCTCAACTTCTGAGGCTTCCTGCAGCCTTCTCACTGCTGCAAGAAGCCTCAGTGCTGATCATGGAAGGGCAATGTGGTTGTATTAAAAAATGTTAAAAAATTAAACAGCTACAAAGAACTACAAAAATGGCCGAGTGCCAATGTTTCCTTCACACTGTGCGTGCGCGAACGCTCCAACGCGCACGCGCAGGGTTGCCGGCACAAAAAAAACTCATTTAAATGGTACTTTCCCCCTCCTGCTTACAAAATCGGCGCGAGTGGTAGGCTCTGCCCCCTGGGCGCCGCGCCAAGCTGACATCAAGCTGCAAAGCGCTCGAGAATAGCGCATTTTTTTTCAGGCGCCGTTTTCGCCGCGAAAAACGGGCGCCCAATTCGGAGGGGCGCCTGTTTTGCTGCATGTGGAAACTTGGGGCCAATGAAAGAGCGGCGATATATTTCCAAGTTAGGGTGGTGTGTGACTTGGAGAAGAACTTGCAGGTGATGGTGTTTCCATGTGCCTGCTGCCCTTGACCTTCTCAGTGTTAGCGGTCGCAGGTTTGGGGGTGCTGTTAAAGCTATACAAGGATGACCGAGATGAACTGAATAACCTCCCTCTGCACTTTGTGATAAGAGCATAATAACACAAGAATTAGGTGCAGGAGTAGGTCATATGGTCCTTCGAACCTGCTCCACCATTGAATAAGATCATGGCTGATCTTCGACCTCAACTCCACTTTCCCGCCTGATCCCCATACCCCTTGATTTCAGACAATAACTAATTAAAAATATCACTTCATGGAGTAGCAAAGATAGAAAACTTCAATCAAACAATGTGCTCTCAGTCATTTCCATAACCTTTCAAGCAATGAAAATACCATGAAGAAGATTCTTATAGATAAACTACATGTTACTTGCACTTTACTCAGCTGGACAGATACAAACGGTACAATGGCCTTGGTTTACCACAAAAATAAGTCAAGCAGGGCAGAACAAGCTTAAATTCTTACTTTTCTTTTAAATACAATGCTTAATTTTTCAGTACACAGAACACAAAAATTGGCCAATAAAAACAATTTTTTAAAAATTAACACGTTCACTCGTGATGTATTGCTTTTGTTGCACATCACAAATTGAATATTACTAAAGCCAAAACTAGTGTGAAATTGGTCATTTTCAGTACAAGCTTTAGAAACATAACATTGAATCTGTCTGAAAGGAAAAGAGAACGATGTCTTGCTGACTGACAACAGTGGTGTTAAGACTAACCTGTGCTTACAACCTTATTCAGGTTCAGTGGGAATATGGACAAGAGACCTACCTACCCCGATGACTATATCATATCTTTACAACTGACTGAGCTCAATTTTCCCCAATGCCATTTTTTTGCGTATTGCCAGAGTTACAGGGGGGGGGGGGGGGGGGGGGAGGTGGGTGGAGCCGAATATCTGCACCGAAAAAAAGATGCCCGCCTATTGCGCATGTACGAAAAAAATGACGTTTTTGACATGATTGCTATGGACGTGCATGCTCAGTACAGCTCACGGTCTGCATTCGGCCATTTTTAAAGAGCCAGTTGTGAGTGACAACTCTAATTCTCATTGGAAAAATCGGAGTTGCAAACAAGATGCAACGCGGCACAAGAACCAAGAATTTCTTACAGGATGAAGTGGAGGCACTAGTTACTGTAATTGAGGCCAGATGGCACGAGCTAGACACCAGCAGAGGTCACATAAAAGTTTCACCAAAAGAAATGAAGAAATGCTGGAACCAACTTGCAGAAGATTACTGTGCAATGGAGACCACCCCGAGGTCTGGAGGTCAGTGCAAAAAGAAGTGGCAGGATCTTGGTCAAGTAGTTAGTGTAAGTAATATTTTCATTTTTTCAATGGAATTTCAATTGTAAATGTGACCAGTTATATATGTCCCACCCAGCAGAAAGACACCCTCCCTAAAATGTTATGTTTTCACCTTTGCAGATGAAGGTAGCACACAACAAAAGAGAAAAAACTCAAAAAGGAGGAGGCCCGGCAAATCTGCACCCACTGACACCCTTGGAAGACAGGGTCGCTGCGTTGATAGGTCCTGCCTGAAGAAAAGCAACCACCACTGCACAAGTTGGGCCCACACTCAAGGGAGAAGGTAAGTCCTGAAAATTCCACAGTCTGGCTTTGCTAAATGTTAAGTACTGTGCGGGCTGGCCATGCTTCGGTTCATGGGGATGTCTCCGTCAGCCACGCTTCGGATGATGCAATGTGCTATCATTCATCATGGTCCTTCAAATGAACCTGCTGCCTGCGCTGTGAGAGCCGACATATGCCACCCACCCTGCCTCCTCCTCTGCTGCTAACCATTTGTCTGTTCTGTTATATTTTGCAGAACTTGAGGCCAACCCTGACGATGCAGAAGAAGATTCAGACGCGGACGAGCCGGAAGAGAACATCTTCCAATCCCACCTTCCAGACCAAGAGCATGGGGGTGAGGATGAGGGGGTTGGGGAGGTGATTGATGAAGCCCCCACTGTTATACTCACTTTGGAGGAGGTAAAGGTGCCGCCCATTGAGGTGCCAGCCCCTTTCCTGAGTGGTACGAGGGTTCCTGGGACATTCCATGGTTTCCCACAGTCTGAGGCTGGAGATTCCAGTGGGGTGCAGTGAGGCACACCCAGGGCCCCGCCGTCCGAAGCTGCGGGTCCCAGTGGAATGCAGTGAGCCACACCCAGGGTGAGGAGGGGGAGAACATTTGAACATAAGAATTAGGAACAGGAGTAGGCCATCTAGCCCCTCGAGCCTGCTCCGCCATTCAAAAAGATCATGGCTGATCTGGCCTGGACTCAGCTCCACTTACCCGCCCGCTCCCCGTAACCCTTAATTCCCTTATTGGTTAAAAATCTATCTATCTGTGATTTGAATACATTCAATGAGCTAGCCTCAACTACTTCCTTGGGCAAAGAATTCCACAGATTCACAAGCCTCTGGGAGAAGAAATTCCTTTTCAACTCGGTTTTAAATTGGCTCCCTTGTATTTTGCGGCTGTGCCCCCTAGTTCTCGTCTCCCCGATCAGTGGAAACAACCTCTCTGCCTCTATCTTGTCTATCCCTTTTATTATTTCTATAAGTTTCTATAATGTTTCTATAAGGTCACCTCTCATCCTTCTGAACTCTAACGAGTAAAGACCCAGTCTACTCAATCTATCATCAAAAGGGTACCCCTCATCTCCGGAATCAACCTAGTGAATCGTCTCTGTACCCCCTCCAAGGCTAGTATATCCTTCCTTAAGTAAGGTGACCAAAACTGCACGCAGTACTCCAGGTGCGGCCTCACCAATACCCTGTACAGTTGCAGCAGGACCTCCCTGCTTTTGTACTCCATCCCTCTCGCAATGAAGGCCAACATTCCATTCGCCTTCCTGATTACCTGCTGCACCTGCAAACGAACTTTTTGAGATTCATCCAAAAAGAGTTTCATGCACAAGGACCCTCTGCACCGCAGAATGTTGTAATTTCTCCCCATTCAAATAATATTCCCTTTTACTTTTTTTTTTCCCAGGTGGATGACCTCACATTTTCCGACATTGTATTCCATCTGCCAAACATTAGCCCATTCGCTTAACCTATCTAAATCTCTTTGCAGCCTCTTTGTGTCCTCTACACAACCCGCTTTCCCACTAATCTTTGTGTCATCTGCAAATTTTGTTACACTACACTCCGTCCCCTCTTCCAGGTCATCTATGTATATTGTAAACAGTTGTGATCCCAGCACCGATCCCTGTGGCACAACACTAACCACCGATATCCACCCCGAAAAGGACCCATTTATCCCGACTCTCTGCTTTCTGTTAGCCAGCCAATTCTCGATCCATGCTAATACATTTCCTCTGACTCCGCGTAACTTTATCTTCTGCAGTAACTTTTTGTGTGGCACCTTATCGAATGCCTTTTGGAAATCTAAATACACCACATCCATTGGTACACCTCTAGCCACCATGCTCGTTATATCCTCAAAGAATTTCCCCTTCATGAATCCATGTTGCGTCTGCTTGATTGCACTATTCCTATCTAGATGTCCCGCTATTTCTTCCTTAATGATAGCTTCAAGCATTTTTCCCACTACAGATGTTGAACTAACCGGCCGATAGTTACCTGCCTTTTGTCTGCCCCCTTTTTTAAACAGAGGCGTTACATTAGCTGCTTTCCAATCCGCTGGTACCTCCCCAGAGTCCAGAGAATTTTGGTAGATTATAACGAATGCATCTGCTATCTCTTTTAATACCTTGGGATGCATTTCATCAGGACCAGGGGACTTGTCTACCTTGAGTCCCATTAGCCTGTCCAGCACTACCTCCCTAGTGATAGTGATTGTCTCAAGGTCCTCCCTTCCCACATTCCCGTGACCAGCAATTTTTGGCATGGTTTTTGTGTCTTCCATTGTGAAGACCGAAGCAAAAGGAGAGCTCGACAGCGCTCTCGAGATGCAGGATCTAACAAATGCGGTTCACATGATGGCAATGAGTGCGGACAGCATTGACCTTACACAATCACTACTGGACACCATCAGTGGGGTGGGTGATGAGGTATCCGGACTGTCGGGAGAAGTAATAACACTCTCTCGAGAAATGGGAATGTTGTCCAAGAACATGAGGGAGGGAATGTCTCAAGCAGCGGATACAATGTTGGTGACATGAGGGAGGGAATGTCGCAGGTAGCTGAGACACTGTCGGCGAACATGAGGGAGGGCATGTCACAGGTAGGTGAGACACTGTCAGGGCACATGAGGGAGGGAATGTCGGAGTTAGCTGCTGCAATAAGGGAACATGCCAAAACCCCGCGCCCAGTGACAGAATCAATTGCCACTCCCACTCCAATCTCCAGATCAGCCTCTGAAGAGGCCCAAACTGGGCCTTCCACATTACGGACGGCCCCCCCCCCCCGCCCCACTATCAAGAAGTGCACATTACCAGAGATGTCCGAAAGAATAAGCTTGGTACCAACCCGAGAAAAGCTGTATCACCGCCTGCGGGCAGGGGTCAACAAGACCAAGTGTAGCGGGCGGTCTTAGAATAAGGTGGAGGAGAGATGGGTGCAGCCTTTCTTTGCTGCTGCTGCTGTTGTTCATATTATTATTGTTACTGTTGTAACTGTTCTCAAATTAAAAGTTTTTTGTAAGTTATGTAAATTTACAAGTTTAAAAGTTTGTAAGTGATTTTAACGGAAAACTGTAAAGTCTGATGCAAGAATATTTTTATTAAGTTAAGTACAAACAAATGTTTGTTAAACTTTTGTATAAAATATATTTTAAATTATAACCGAATCATTTCTATTATTTGTTCCATTATTAATACAACTTCTTGAAGTAAACAAGAATCATTTCCATTATTTGTTCCATTAACACAACACAACATTACAGAACAGGTCCAAACAGTAAACATGGTTCATTTGGAATAGTTGCCGCTGAGCCTTCAGGCAGCAAAGCGTTCACAGACAGGCTGCTGGCACAAGGCTCAAGCAACCATTAAAGGGGTATGACGGCCCGCTCTCCTCCACCGTCATGCTCCGGGTTCAGGTAGTTGCATGGCTTCCTCATTCTTCTCCTCATCATCTCCATCTTCCTCCTCATCATCAGCCACCCTCACCTCAGGTGGGTCTTCTACTACCAGCTGCTGTTGCCTCATGATGGCTAAGTTATGCAGCATGCAGCACACAACAGTGAACTGACCAACAATCTCAGGGGAGTATTGCAAGTAGCCTCCGGAATGGTCCAGGCATCAGAAACGTTGTTTCAAGGTGCCAATGGTCCTCTCTATTATGCTGCGTGTGTGACATGTTGTATACCCGGTCAGTTTCCATCCGGGTTACGCGAACGGGCATCATGAGCCAGGTGGCGAAGCCTTACCCTTTGACCCCCAGTAGCCAGCTCTACCCTTCTGGCTGCTGCTGAAACATGACAGAGATAGCGCTCTCGCGTCATGGGTGCTCCCAAGGTACTTGCATCAACTGACATGATGTGATGCATGTCGTCATACGCGAGTTGCACGTTAATGGAGTGGAAGCCTTTTCTGCTCCTGTCCAAAGGTGCTCACAAGGCGATGTGGATACAATCAATGCATCCCTGTACCTTTGGGAAGCCAGCTATCCTGGAGAAGCCCACAGCCCTTTCACACATTGCCTGGGTGGTCATGGGGAACTTTATGTAATATTTCCTCCGGGCATATAGTGCAGCAGTCACCTGCCGAATGCAGTTATGTGTTGCATGTTGAAAAATGGCGCAAACATCCCCAGTTGCATTGAATGAAAGTGCAGCTGTAACCTTCACTTCAACTGACAAAGCAGTCCTCCTGATGCTTCTAGGTTGCAGGTCTGCTTTTACTAATTAACAGATCTCAGTTACAACTTCTTTGTGGAAACGCAGCCTTCTGACACAGTCTGCATCACTCAGGTGCAAGTATGCACACCTGTCTTAATATACCCGACGTGGGTAAGGCCTTCTGCCCATCATCCTACATGCTCTGAGGTTCTTCATGGGATGACGTTGAATCAATTGTCTCTTCCACAGCACCATCATGCAGAAGGTTTGCACGAGGTATGGCATTGTCAGTATTGCCCCCATGACTAAATTGCACCTTTGCAACAAGCTCAAAATGGCAGGCAGGACTCGCTTCTTTGTTGTCTCTCTCTCCCCAAGGTCGACGCACTGAGCATGCGCAATGGGCTTGCTTAGATCGGGAAACACCCCGCTCCCCCGCCGACCCACCCACCCAGGCGTCATTTGATGTTGCTTGCTGCATAATGGCATAATGTTAAGGGTTCTCATCCCTTGAGTTCGGCTTCCACAACCCCCCCCCCACCCTCCCCGGCTTCATTTGATGCTGCTTGCTGAATATTGTAAGGCTTCTCATGCCTTCAGTTCGGCTTCCAACCTCGGAGTCAGCTGACAATTAAAATAAAATGGCGGCCACGACAGAGCGCCCTCCCCTTTAAGGGCAGACGTGTCGCCCAGCTACACATAGCTTCCCGCAGGGGAAAGCTGTCAGGGCGGCGGCCGATTTTCTCCCATGGGGCAATTTCCCATGCAGGGCGGAAAGTGGTCACCTTCGGTCGGTGGGGGGGTCAGTGTGTGCCCGATGGCAACACGGACAGCCTGCTGGGAAACAAATGGAGGGCAATTTTTGAAATGTCGGTGACTCCGCGCCGACTAGGCGGTGAGTCCATACCGACCCGTGTCCATCTCTTTGAGGCGGTCATGGCTTTTATAGAAAAGGACAATTTCAGCTCCACAATGTTTCCACTTGTGGGGAAGAGTAAAACTAGAGGCCATCAATAGTCACCAAGAAATCCAATACGGAATTCAGAAGAAACTTCTTTACCCAAAATGTGGAGAGATTGTGGCACTCGCTACCACGGGGAATGGTTGCAGCAAATAGTATAGATGCATTGAAGGGGAGGCTAGACAAGCAGATGAGGGAAAAGGGCAGAAAGGGTTATTCTGATAGATTTAGATGAGGAAAGGCGGAAGGAGGCTTGAGTGGAGCATAAACGCTGGCATGGACTGCTTGGGCCGAATGGCCTGTTTCTGTGTCGTATATGTAATCCTATGTAATAAAATCAAGGAATGCTGGTTGTGCACCATGCAAATTGATATTATAAAGAGAAAGAGATAGATGTATCACATGTTACTGGATAAGAAATTTAATAGGATTTTTAGCAAAATCAAGCTGTCTTCTATGACCAAAAGATAAAGAACAATTGATGAAATACGACGATTACATTTTATTATAATCAGTGTTCAGTGTACTTACATTGGTTGAGAGAAAATCCTCAATTGGGGCACAGGTAATGGAACTGAAATTTTCCACAAAGTTTTTAGTGGCAGTGAAGACTCGAAGCACTTTCTCATCAGCACCAGAAACAAATTGAAAACGACCAATCATAGCTAAGCATTGCATGTCAAATCCATGTATTTGTGGTCGTGCTATTTCATGCCAGGTCACCTACATAAAAAGAAAATAAAATTATCTCCACATAAATAACTAGCTGAGACTCAAGAGCGTTAGCATCAGCAAGGGTGATAACAACATAAGAAAAGTTAAGGCCACTTGACCCATCAAAACTCATCCTCCTCACTCCCAACTATTTTGAACACCACCAATCGATCTTGTCAAGCCATGTGTCTGTGCGTGTACCTTTCACTCCTCCGACCTCACCAACTGCTTGTTACTTGCTTCCTCCGCTCCACAATCAAAGGCCATTCAGTCGGATGTCCCTGCCTTCCGAAATTTTCTCTCCAAATTACATTTCTTGCTACCTTCCATACTGTCCTCAAAAGTCTCTTTAATACTCTTTGACACATGACTTCGGCCTCCCATACCCCTCTTAAATTACCTTTTATCAGCTGTGTTCACTTTTCTGTCATGTGAAGCACTTGGACACTTGTTTTTATTTTGTGAGAAGCAGACTTTAAGCAAATTGTTCTTTCCAGTGAAGGCATAGTAAGAAAAACTGGTCATCATTTCTATAGACTTGTATACTACTCTTTTGAAAGAAAAAGATTTGGATTTATTTGGCACCTTTCACAACCACTGGACATGTCAAAGTGCTTTATAGCAAAGGAAGTATTTTTGGAGTGTAGTCACTGTTGCAATGTGGAAAACGAAGTTTGAGATTTTGGCTAGAGATTCGAGTATTCTACTGGATTTTTTGTTTCAAGTTTCTTCACCATATTGGACATTAAAAGCAACATAACTACTATTACACCCAGGGCCATTTGAGAATCTCCCTTTGTTAGTTCAACTCCATTCACTGCGTACTTGTATGAACTACAGCTTTTCAACTTACACGTATTATGTTTCAGGGTTAAATTTAGTCTGTCTGTTACATTGCATATCTTTTCAAATTTTTATCTGCATCCTCTGTCTCAATGGTACTCCATATGTTTATGCGATCAGCAATTGAACAAGCTTACACTTGTTTTTCTGTATTCAGGTTATTTATGTAGGTTAGAAACAGAGGTGTAAGTACTAAATCCTAAGGGCTAGAAATTGTCCCTCACCTCGATTGGGGGCGGTAATCTTCCGGCGCCGGGATTTCATGTGCCCGGCCCGGAAGTCCCGCCCCCAACGCAGAATTGGGCCGTATGCCCCTCAAAGGAAGTAGAGCGCTGTCTCCAGCGCTCCGCTCCTTTGAAGGACGCTCCAGGGGCAGTAGCTCGCGCTCAGTCCAGCACCATGTGGATGCTCCGCGTAGCTCTGACACGCTACAATGCCCCTACCCTTCCATTAAAGGGCCACTGCGTACGCAGGTCTTTTGGTCACCAGGGGCACGATCGACCAGGCCAGCAGTCCGGCACCCAAAGCAGAGTGCCATTCTGCATGATGGCGGCCTGGTCGGCGCAAGGGCCGCCAGTGTCAGGCCGACCCAAGAATTGGTTGACAAATAAAAATTATGGCCCTTGGCACTAACGGCCTCCCCTTTAAGGGGCACCCTGGCAGCGGATGTCCACCAGCTTTGCGGCCCGCGAAGTTGATGTTGACATCTGCCTAAGTTAGCCTCGCGCTCCGCAAGGGGGTTGCGCGCATGGTGATGACGTCATCATCTGTTGCACGCCGGCCCGGCGCTAACAGTGGGGCGCAATGCCGCTGGAACAGCACCGCCCCCCCAAACCTCCGGAGTAATTTCCAGGGAGGTGGTAGCGCCCCCCCTCCCCTGGGCTAAAACGCCATTGTGCCCTGTTAGCGCCCTCTGGGTGCATGAACCGGGCTATAAAAAGGGGCAATTTCATCCCATGTGTCTTGACTCAACACATTGCCTCAAGTGCAACATTGCGCTTCTAAAAAGTACTTTCTTCTTTGGAATTTCCACTACTAATGTAGTTTAGACCTGAATGGCTATAAGCAGATTTTAGACAGACTCAAATGGGAGTGTGCTGTTTGAACCTAATTTTCCAAGGTCAGCTTATTGGCATAGCTTCAGTTACAGATTTGTCCAGGTGGAGGGAGTACATCTTTGATGAGAGTGGAAAATTGCAGGTCAGTAAATTTTTTAACAAGCTGGTGACAATTAAAGGGATGTGTAACAACAGCAGGACAAAACAATCTGCAAGTCTTTGGGAAACCTAAAAAGGCATCTAAAACCCATTATCAGCTTTTTCCATGGCAGAAGGAGGAGGTCTAACCTGCTGTGTGACCATTACTACCCAGAAATACATAAAATGTTGCCCATCAGAACTCTGTTAAACCATAACCTCGTCAGCCTGCTGCCCTGAAAATATAAGGGTATGTAGTTAAGAACCAAAAGAGAAACTGTGTCAACACATATCTTGTTTTCAATACCAAGCCAAATATAAACATAGGAACATATGAACAGGAGTAGGCCATTTAGCCCCTCGAGCCTGTTCCACCATGCAATGAGATGATGGCTGATCTCCGACCCAACTCCAGATACCCACTTTTGACCGATATCCCAAAATACCTTTGGATAACAAAAATCTATCAATCTTAGAAATAAAATTGCCATTTGCGGGAGAGAGTTCCAAACTTCTCCTACCCTTTATGTGTAGAAGTGTTTCCCAATTTCGCTCCTGAAAGGTCTGGCTCTAATTTTTAAACTCTGCTCTTTAGTCCTAGACTCCCCAACTAGCAGAAATAGTTTCTCTCTTCCTATCCTATCTGTTCTCCTTAATGTCTTGAAAACTTCGATCAAACTACCCCTTAACCTCCTTAATTGTAGGGACTACAACCCTAATTTGTGTGAGCTCTCCTTGTAATTTGACGATTGATTTATCAGTGATACCCAGATTCCTATGCTGCACTCGCTCCAAGGCCAGTATATCCTTCCGAAGATGTGGTGCCCAGAACTGCTCATAGTAGTCTAGGTGTGGTCGAACTAGGGCTTTGTATAGTTGCAGCAAAATTTCTACCCCCTTGTGTTCTAGTCCTCTGGATATAATGGCCAGCATTCCATTAGCATTTTTGATTATTTTCTGTACCTATTCATAATATTTTAATGATCTATGTACCTGGATCCCCAAGTCTTTTTGGACCTCCACTGTTTTTAGCTTTTAGAAAGTATCATGTTCTATCCTTTGTAGATAAAGTGGATTACCTCACATTTGTCTACATTGAAATCCATTTGCCTCAGTTTTTGCCCATTCACTTAATCTATCAATATCCCTTTGTAACTTTATACTTTCATCCACACTCCCTACAAAACATTAGATGCAGGCAACTTTAAAAATAACATTTGAGAATACCTTTGTTTTTATTTATTTTTATTAAATTATGTACCACACCTTTCACCATTCTCAGGCCAATAGGACGAGGAAGCAATCTGGTTCCAGGACTCTGTCAATACTATAACCAATCACCAGTAAATATGGAAAAGCAACGAGGTAACTCTCCAGCTCATTTTCTCACTCCCTTCTGTGGAAGGAATGTGTCCTAGCATTTCCTTACTAACTCCCTGATGAACCTTCTGAAGATTAGGAATGCATTGTGTTGGTTAATGTCAGGAATTGATCAGTATTCTCCTAACATAAGATTCAAGAAACTTGCATATCTATCAATTTCTCTATAGGTTGTTTCTGTTGCTCAAAACAAAACAAAAAAGCACTCTAAGGTGTTAAATAAAAACACACACATTTAAATGTGGTAGCTTAACTTAATGTCCCTTTAAAAGACTGTAAAAGTTAGATTTTTATTTTCCTCAACCTTTCTAACCACACTTCTGAGGCTGATTAGTGTAATATTGATTACCTGTTCATGTCCTGCCCTTCTCCAAGGAGCAAACAATCTAGTTGTCTGATCAGAGCCAACACTCAAGATAAACTCTCCCTCAGGATCCCAGATCAAGTCTTGTACAGAACCAAAATGTCCAGAAAGCACAACTTCTGGGCTCCACTCTCCCTGAAAGCATTTGAGATTGAAACATACATCAGTCCAATAATACAGGTTAAGTAAAAACCATCACCACCAGAGAAGGCATATATAGAAATTAAATATCCATACTAATGCTTCTCAATTTTGATTTTGTTACATTACCACAAAAAAAATGATTTCCCCTTAAACTGCAAATGGTACATGCTGCATATTATTATATGGTTAAAAAATACTGTACTTTATTTACAGTATACATGAAGTGAAAACAAAAATCAACATGGAAATAAAAAGTAAATGGACATTATTTGAATAAGCAATTACCAAGTATTTTCCTTTCCCTTCAATTAGACTTACCACTTGAACTATATAACACACTCCAGCAGATTATCCTTATTAGAGTAATTGGGGGGGAATGTTAACCATTCCCCTACGATGGGCTGGGGGGTTAATTTGCGAAACCCGACCCAAACCCAACGAACACGCTGGCTTCCGATTTAACCGCGGTGGGTTTGGGGGCGTCCGATGAACTGCTCTGGCGGGCGGGACTGTGATTATAATATATAAATGAGGCTTCGTTCCTGATATTTTGCCAGCAATTTGAATTTAATGCCCCAGGAAACCCAGTGGCTAAAGGGGGCGCTTCTGCTGGGTCTGGAGAAGCAGGAGTGCTCGCTAGGCCCCTCAAGCAAATCTTCTGCCGTGACTAGACACCCCACCCACACATGCCTCCTCCTGATTGCTGGGCCAACCATCACAGCCGCGCCCCCCCCCCCCCCGCCCTCCAACCCTGCGATCTATCCCACTCCCCCTCCCTCCAGATTACCAGTCTGACCTCAACCACCAACCCTCGAGATCTTTCCCAGTTGCCTGGGACCACCCCAAAGATCCCCGGCTGCGGCCCAGCAGCCAGCCTGTCAATCTGGCCGGTTGCCAGGCAAGAAACAAAATAAAGAAATGATAATAAGCCCTTGTCTTTAAATTTGCCAGGACCTTCCTCATTCCCGGGATTTTGAAACTATTAAATGTTGGTGTTCAGAGAGATTTAGGTGTCCTTGTAAAGGAAGCAGAGAAAGTTAGCATCCAGGTACAGCAAGCAATTAGGAAGGCAAATGCCATGTTAGCCTTTATTGCAAGGGGGTTGGAGTACAAGAGTAAGAAAGTTTTGTTACAATTGTACAGGGCTTTGGTGAGACCACACCTGGAGCACTGTGCACAATTCTGGTCTCCGTACTGAAGGAAGGATATACTCGACTTTGAGGTAGTCCAACAAAGGTTCACTAGAAGATTCCTATGAGTAGAGGTTGAGTAGATTGGACCTATACCCTCTGGAGTTTAGAAGAATGCAAGTTGATCTCATTGAAATATATAAGATTCTGAAGGGGATTGACAGGGTAGATGCTGAAAGGTTGATCCCCTGGCTGGAACATCTAGAACTGGGGGCATAATTTCAGGATAAAGGGTCGGCCATTTAAGAGTAACATGAGAAAGAATTTCTTCAGAGGGTTGTGAATCTTTGGAATTCGCTACTCAAAGGGCTGTGGATGGTAAGTCGTTGCGTATATTCAAGGCTGAGATCGATATATTTTTGGACTCTAGTGGAATCAAGGGATATGAGGATCGGACAGGAAAGTGGAGTTGAATTCGAAGATCAGACATGATCTTATTGACTGGCAGAGAAGGCTCAAAGGGCCGTATGAGCTATGCCTGCTCGTAATTCTTATATTATGTTCCTATGTCCAAAAAGAATGCCCCACCCATTGTGAGCCAAGCTTTTCAATCAGATCTTCATTATAATTAAGCACATAATAGAAACTGGAATTGTTTGAACAGTACTCCAGGAAAGCAATAGATGGCATCCTAAAGTTTTAAGTAGGATTATAAGTCCCAGCTCCAGTTTTTCTTTTCCACTGGTTCAGTGTTTAGTTCCAAGTTTTGGCCAATTCAGACTCTAATTTTAGATGATTTATGAGGAACACAGTTGTACTTTACAAGAAACACAAAATGGAATTGAGCCAAACCCAACTGAACCAACCAAGTACAGGTTTCAACATTCCTTCCCAATCCCTATTTAAAAATATGACATGAAAATCTCCAATACAGCTGCAGAGCATGCAATTGCAATTATGAAAGGGAATCAAGTTTTAACATTGAAAAATCTATGCACAAAACAAATACAACTCCAAATTGATTTACCTTCTTAGATTTGTTTTGACACCAGAGGTGAAGAGCTCCATGAAATGCATGAGCTAATATCATTGATCCATCTGGACTAAACTGGCATCCATAAAATCCCAATATATTTCCACCCACTTCTCCAACACGAACCTGGAGTGAAGTGAACAGAAACTTTTAACTTCCCTTCCAAGCGTAAATGTTATAATTTAATATGGGTCCAAAAATCTACACGAAAACCTCTTTAATGCAGACACATACCTCTAAGAAATAAAAATGGTGGCACAGTAAGCAGCAGAGGAAGTGATCTTTTCTTACATTTTGTGTGATAGGGATGAAGGAAGCAGTGATTGTTCGTCAACATCTTAAGTGCAGCAGGCGCACATCTCCCAAATAACGTATTAGATTTTATGTTGTGCGATTTTATCTTCAGCTGAGTAAAAGCATACTTATTGTAGATAGTATTTCCCTCCACCCCCGCAATATTTTATTTCTTAAATTTATAAAAAGACAGATGCCTGATATTAAGAAAACATTTCTGCTTTCTAACATTCAACAATTTTTAGTTATGAAAGGAACACGAAGTTATGGGGTAAGACAGGCATAGATAATCAAATACTCTACAGCATGTAATGACTCGAAGACTGCTAGGGAATGCAATCTGTAGAATACAGCAAGATAGGGCTACCTAATGTTAGGTTAATATATCGGGAATTTTTGGCAGCACAGCAAGGTACATCTCCTAGTAGCTTGCCATACCGCAGTATTGACAGGTCATCCTTTTGGCAGGGAATGCTGCATAGTATGAGGGAAGATGCTAAAGGTAGGAGCATGTGGGCAATGTTCCTAAGGTGCCGTGCGTGTGGCAGCGCAGTCATCTGAAATGTCCAGCGCAGACCACTCACTGGCTTTTACATTGTAAATACTGCGTATGTACAGAAATTTATAGGGACCGCGCATTAAAAGAAACAGACCACACAGAAGTGCAGCTTGCAGGGAACATTGGATGTGGGTAGAAGGGAGAAGTAGAATCTTCTGTCCATTTGAGAGTCCAGAAGAATTTTGCAGCTCTTTTCTTTTTTGGGGGGTGCTTTCTTTCCCTCTTATCCTCTCTAGGGGCTAGACTTTCCACTTAGCTGGCTATCGCCCCAAAAATGGGCGATGTTCCAGCTTTCAGGATCGCTGGAAGATCGCCCATTTTTCTGATCGCTATTTTCAGCTTTTTTGCGGGGGGCGCGGGCGGGGAGGCGATAGCTCAGCGATGTGAAATGGGCCTCAGCGATGTGGGCGGCGTCATGGGTGGATGCACAAATCCAACATTGTTTAAAAATTTTACTGAATTTTACAATTGTTGTGCAGTGTCTTCTAATAACATAAGGTAAGGTAAAACATTGATACAATTGTTGGAAAACAATAGCTTGGCCAGGCAAGGATGAAACGTAACGCAACTGCAACTGTTGTATTTCCATAATTGCAACTGTCATCAAATAACATGCAGTACACCATAATGAACTCAGCGACCTGGTCACGGTGGTATTGTCGGTTGTCTCCTGAGTGGTCCAGGCATCTGAAGCGCTGCTTCAGAACTCCAATTGTCTTTGACGATATTGCATGTAGCTATATGGCTTTCATTGTAGCACTTCTCGCCTTCCGTCTGGGAATTATGCGGGGGGGGGGGGGGGGTCATGAGCCAGCTGGCAAGGCCATATCCTTTATCTCCCAGCATCCAACCGTGACCTTGGGGCTGACTCTTAAACAGGTCAGAGACAGTGCTCTCACGAAAGATGTGCCGATCATGGATGCTGCCTGGAAAATTAGCATTTACTGCCATGATTATTTGGTTGTGGTCGAAAACGAGCTGCACATTCAGGGAATGGAATCCCTTTCAGTTCCGAAACACCTCCGCATCCTGTAAAGGTGCTCTCAGGGCAATGTGCATACAGTTTATTGCTTCCTGTACCTTGGGGAAGTTTGATATTCGCGAGAAACTCAAAGCCCTCCCAGTCTGTGCCTCCCTGGTCATAGGGAAGCTTATAAAGTCCATCCTGCAAGCGTAAAGGGCTTTAGTCACCTGTCGAATGGAGTAATGTGTGGCGTGCTGAGAGATACCGCAAATGTCGTCAGCTGATGCCTGAATGGAGCCCAATGCGTAGAAGGAAAGTGCCGCAGTAATTTTTACCTCAACGGGCAGTGCGGTCCTGATGGTGCTAGTAAGCTGCAGACCCCCCTTGATGAGCTGGCATATCTCAGCGATGACCTCCTTTTGGAAGCGCAGCCTCCTAAGGAACATGTTATCGGACAAGTTCAGGTATGATCACTTTTCCCTGTAAGTGCGAGGGGTGTAAGGTCTCCTCCTCTGCAGCAGTCTGCCATCTCTTTGATTGGGCTCATAATGCTCTTCAATATATCTTCTCCCATCTTCAGTCTGCAGTATGTAATAAGTGACCAACACTGGTAGAGAAATTACAAACCCCATCACTATAAATGCCCTAAATTTGTCAACACATAGAAATGTGATTAGATGATTGCCAAGAGTCAATAAGGCCCTTAAAATCACTCACAAATTAATTCTCTTCATAAGCCCCTTGTTGAAGCAGCCTCCCTCAGTTCCTCCGACGTTCAAAATGGTGTCCGTAGTGCCAGTCAGGAATAGCTTTTCTCCAGCGATCTTCTCGGCGAGCTATCAGCCCGGCGATGTGGCGAAAGTTGCGGTGGGCAATCACCTTGGCGATAGCAGATTCATGTGTGCCGAAAGTCGGGCCGGCGATTAGTGGCCGATGTTCTGACCCAACTTTCCACTTTAAAGATAAAATAGGTGACAGCCTGCTTATTTGGGCGACAGATGGGCGATCATCAGTGGAAAGTCGAGCCCTAGATCTTTTCATTGCGAACTGGCGCCGTGAAATTGCAGCATTCCGTTCTCTCAGATCCAACCCCAATATTGTCAGTAAACCTGCTGACAAGGGTGGTGCCGTTGTTGTTGGTGAACCAACCTCTACCTTGCGGAAGTTGAACGCCATCTCTGACACCTCCTTCTACCTCCCACTGGACCATGACCCCACTACTGAACATAAAGCCAGTGTTTCCAAGACTGTCACTGACCTCATCTCATCTCTGGAGATCTTCCCTCCACTGCCATCAACCTCATCGTCCCCCAATCCAGCAGAGACTGCTTCTACCTCCTTCCCAAGATCCACAAACAGGGCTGGCCTGGTGGACCCATCGTTTCAGCCTGTTCTTGCTCCACAGAACCGATTTCTTCCTATCTCGACTCCATTATTTTTCTCCTTGTCCAGTTTCTTCCCACCTACATTCGCGACCCTACCGACACCCTCCGCCATTTTAACGCTTTCCAGTTTCTTGGCCCCAGCCGTTTCCTTTTCACTATGGACGCCTAATCCCTCTACATCCCCATCCCCCACCAGGATGGCCTGAGAGCGCTCCACTTCTTCCTCGAGCAGAGGCCCAACCAGTCCCCATCCACCACCACTCTCCTACGCCTGGTTGAACTTGATCTCACATTGAACAACTTCACCACTCACTTCCACCAAATTAAAGGTGTTGCTATGGGAACCTGCAGGGGGCCGTGGCTATGCCTGCCTTTTTGTGGGATATGTGGAACATTCTTTGTTCCAGTCCTACTCAGGTCCCCTCCCTCACCTCTTTTTTTGGTACATTGATGACTATATTGGTGCTGTTTCCTACACTCGCCCTAAACTAAAAAATTTCATTCACTTTGCTTCCCAATTTCCACCCTCCCTCACCCTGACATGCTCCATCTCGGATTCTTCTCTTCCCTTCCTCGACTTCTCTGTCTACATTTCTGCGTATAGGCTATTGACAAACATCCACGATAAGCCCAGACAACCTACAGCTACCTGGACTACACTTCTTCCCACCCCTTTTCCTGCAAGGACTCTATTCCATTCTCCCAGTTTCTCCGTCTATGCTGATGCCCACCTTCCAAACTTGTGCTTCCGATATGTCATCCTTTTTCCTCAACAGACGATTCCCCTCTACCGTCGTTGACATGGTCCTTGACCGTGTCTGTTTCATTTCCTGTACTTCTGCTCTCCCCTCCCTCCCAGAATCTTCTAGAATTTTTTGAGGATGTAACTGGTAGAGTGGACAAGGGAGAACCAGTGGATGTGGTGTATTTGGACTTTCAAAAGGCTTTTGACAAGGTCCCACACACGAGATTGGTGTGCAAAATTAAAGCACATGGTATTGGGGGTAATGTACTGAAATGGATAGAGAACTGGCTGGTAGACAGGAAGCAGAGAGTCGGGATAAACGGGTCCTTTTCAGAATGGCAGGCAGTGACTAGTGGGGTGCCGCAAGGCTCAGTGCTGGGACCCCAGCTATTTACAATACACATCAATGATTTAAATGAAGGAATTGAGTGTAATATCTCCAAGTTTGCAGATGACACTAAGCTGGGTGGCGGTGTGAGCTATGAGGAGGACGCTAAGAGGCTGCAGGGTGACTTGGACAGGTTAGGTGAGGTGAGTGGGCAAATGCATGGCAGAGGCACTATAATGTGGATAAATGTGAGGTTATCCACTTTGGTGGCAAAAACACAAAGGCAGAATATTGTCTGAATGGCGGCAGATTAGGAAAAGGGGAGGTGCAACGAGACCTGGGTGTCATGGTACATCAGTCATTGAAAGTTGGCATGCAGGTACAGCAGGCGGTGAAGAAGCCAAATGGTATGTTGGCTAGGGGATTTGAGTATCGGAGCAGGGAGGCCTTATTGCAATTGTACAGGGCCTTAGTGAGGCCTTACCTGGAATATTGTGTTCAGTTTTGGTCTCCTAATCTGAGGAAGGATGTTCTTGCTATTGAGGGAGTGCAGCGAAGGTTCACCAGACTGATCCCCGGGATGGAAGGACTGACATATGAGGAAAGACTGGATCGACTGGGCCTGTATTCACTGGAGTTTAGAAGGATGTCCAGTCCCGTCATATAAAATTCTGACGGGACTGGACAGGTTAGATGCAGGAAGAATGTTCCCGATGTTGGGGAAGTCCAGAACCAGGGGGCATAGTCTAAGGATAAGAGGTAAGCCATTTAGGACTCAGATGAGGAGAAACTTCTTCACTCAGAGAGTTGTTAACCTGTGGAATTCCCTACCACAGAAAGTTGTTGATGCCAGTTCATTGGATAGATTCAAGAGGGAGTTAGATATGGCCCTTACGGCTAAAGGGATCAAGGGGTATGGAGAGAAAGCAGGAAAGGGGTACTGAGGTGAATGATCAGCCATGATCTTATTGAATGGTGGTGCAGACTCGAAGGGCCGAATGGCGTACTCCTGCACCTATTTTCTATGTTTCTATGTTTTTAATCACAATAGAATCCGGTCGCCTGTCACTTTAATTCTCCGCTCCACTCTGACCTCGGCCTCTTACACTGTTCCAACGAAGCTCAACGTAAGCTCGAGGAACAGAACTTCATCTTTCGATTAGGCATATTACAGCCTTCTGGACTCAACATCGAGTTCAACAATTTCAGACCATAACTTCTGCTCCTATTTTTTCCAGATGGCAGCTGTTGATGATTCTGCCATTTCTAATTGCAGCATTTAACCACTCCGGCTTCCACCCTATCAAAGTCCGTCCCTTTTGTTCTTTCCTCCCCTCCTCCACCTCTGCACCTGGTTAAAATGTGTTACATCTCAAACTTGTTCCAGTTCTGATGAAAGGCACATACCTGAAACATTAACTCCGTTTCTCCACTGATGTTGCCTGACCTGCTGAGTATTTCTAGCATTTTCTATTTTTATCACGTAAATACATATATCCATGTGCATTTTACTGCTTCAGTGCTCTGAAAATTTTAATCCTTCTGTTTTCAATGTGTGTAGTTTGGTGCAATGGTATTTAGATTAATGCTATGGCCGCTCTAGAAGTTAAGGTTTCTCTTTCTCTTCAACATGCTGTGTATTTCAGAATTTTCTGTTTTATGTTAAAATTTCCCTTCCTTGTTCTGCAGCATCTCTTATTCAGGCCCGATGTCATTTTCAATCTGGGTGAAGCAGAATGACAACAGTCCTCGTGCACAGGGTATGCTTTGCCAAATGTTAATAATTTAGAATTCTTTTTAAAAATGCATGCAATTCCATTACAGTAAGTACATTTCTAATGAATTGAAGAGGAGACCTACATAAGTTTTTAGTATTACTGGCTTTTTTTAAGCCCACAATTATGATCTACTTAAAGAAGTTTGCTTCAAGAATGCAAACATCAAAACTGGTAACAAGTTTGCCTTATTTACTTTATGGACATTGTATGAGAACAAAAATCAATAGCTTACAATTATATATCATCTTTAACAACAGAAAATGAGCAGGTGCTTTATAGAGAGAAAAAAAATAGAAATAGATAAGGGAATGGACGTCAAGCCATGGAGGTAGAGACTAGGAAGGGTGACAGAAGGATTGCTCAAAAATAACATTTTGGAGACGTTTACAGTAAGTTGGGCATGCTATAGACAGTAAGACTGCTAGGCCTGGGAAATGTGGTCAATTAACTTGGTTGTGGGATGTAGATCAGCAAATGACAAAAAAAGGGGTCAGATGTAGAAAAGCCTCTCATTCTTCCAAAACATAGCATATTAAATGAGATTCCGTGAAGCCGCACTCCAAGGGAGCCTATCTTGGGAAAATGTGAGCACGTAGCCCATAACTTTATAGCTGGATTTCAAAATCAACCCGATGAATATACTTACATAAGAACATTAAAGAAATAGGAACAGGAGTAGGCCATACAGCCCCTCGAGCCTGCTCCGCCATTCAATAAGATCATGGCTGATCTGAGCATGGACTCAGCTCCACTTCCCCGCCCGCTCCCCATAACCCCTTATCCCTTTATCGCTCAAGAAACTGTCTATTTCTGTCTTAAATGTATTCCACAACTCTCCAAGGCAGCAAATTCCACAGATTTACAACCCTAAGAGAAGAAATTCCTCCTCATCTCTGTTTTAAATGGGCGGCTCCTTATTCTAAGATCATGCCCTCTAGTTTTAGTCTCCCCAATCAGTGGAAACATCCTCTCTGCATCCACCTTGTCATGCCTCTTCATAATCTTATACGTTTCGCTAAGATCACCTCTCATTCTTCTGAATTCCAATGAGTAGAGGCCCAACCTACTCAACCTTTTCTCATAAGTCAACCCCCTCATCCCCGGAATCAACCTAGTGAACCTTGTCTCAACTGCCCCCAAAGCAAGTATATCCTTTCGTAAATATGGAAACCAAAATGCACGCAGTATTCCAAGTGTGGCCTCACCCGTATCTTGTATAGCTGTAGCAAGACTTCTCTGCTTTTATACTCCATCCCTTTTGCAATAAAGACCAAGATACCATTGGCTTTCCTGATCACTTGCTGTAACTGCATACTATCCTTTTGTGTTTCATGCACAAGTACTCCCAGGTCCCGCTATGCTGCGGCACTTTGCAATCTTTCTCCATTTAAATAATAACTTGCTCTTTGATTTTTTCTGTCAAAATGCATGACCTCACACTTTCCAACATTATATTCCATCTGCCAAATTTTTGCCCATTCACTTAGCCTGTCTATGTCCTTTTGCAGATTTTGTGCATCCTCCTCACACATTGCTTTTCCTCCCATCTTTGTATCGTGAGCAAACTTGGCTACGTTACACTCAGTCCCTTCTTCCAAGTTGTTAATATAGATTGTAAATAGTTGGGGTCCCAGCACTGATCCCTGCGGCACCCCACTAGTTACTGGTTACCAACCAGAGAATGAACCATTTATCCCGACTCTCTTTTTTGTTAGTTAGCCAATCCTCTATCCATGCTAATATATTACCCTATGAACTTTTATCTTGTGCAGTAACCTTTCATGTGGCACCTGGTCAAATGCCTTCTGGAAGTCCAAATACACCACATCCACTGGCTCCCCTTTATCCACCCTGTCCGTTACATCCTCAAAGAACTCCAGCAAATTTGTCAAACATGACTTCTCCTTCTAAAACCATGCTGACTCTGCCTGACCAAGTTTTGCTTTTCCAAATGACCTGCTACTTCAATGCTTCCATGGCTCAAAAGCAGAACATGCTAACTGAAATGATTACTGAAAACTTTTATAATAAGATTAAAAAGAAATGTATTTTGCAAAAAAAGGTTTTATGTACCTTCATTCCCTAAAGTGCCGGGGGTGGGGAAGAAAAAATAGAGAGAGCAAGAAGGGAGAAAAAGAAAAAGAGAAAGGAGAGAAAAAGAATAGAAAGGAGAGCAGAGAGAATAGAAAGAGAGAGAGAGAGAAAGAGAAAGAAAAAGAGAGAGAGAGAAAGAAAGAGAGAAAGAAAGAGAGAAAGAAAGAGAGAAAGAAAGAGAGAAAGCGAGAGAGAAAGCGAGAGAAAGCGAGCGAGAGAGCCAGAGAAAGCGAGCGAGAGAGCCAGAGAAAGCGAGCGAGAGAAAGCGAGCGAAAGTGAACGAAAGTGCGAATGAAAGCGAGCGAAAGCCAGAGAAAGCGAGCGAGCGAGAGCCAGAGAAAGCGAGCGAGCGAGAGCCAGAGAAAGCGAGCGAGCGAGAGAACGAGGAGCGAGTGAACGAGGAGCGAGTGAACGAGGAGCGAGTGAACGAGGAGCGAGAGAACGAGGAGCGAGAGAACGAGGAGCGAGAGAACGAGGAGCGAGAGAACGAGGAGTGAGAGAGAGAATGAAACATTCATATAGTGACTTCAATTCTTGATATAGTCTAAAACTAGGGGGTCACAGTCTCAGAATAAGGGATCGGCCATTTAGGACTGATACGAGAAGAAATTTTTTCACTCAAAGCATAGCTTTACATTCTCTAACCCAGAGGGCTGTGGATGCTCAGTCATCGAGTATATTCAAGACTGAGATCGATAGATTTTTGGGCACCAAGGGAATCATGGGATATGGGGATGGCGGGAAAGTTGAGTTGATGTCGATATTCAACATGATCTTATTGAATGGCAGAGTAAGCTTGAGGGCCGTATGGCCTGTTCCTATTTCTTATGTAAGGATAAGAAGGCAGGTAAATGGAGTTTAGGTGCCAATCAGTCATGATCTAATTGAATGGCGAAGCAAGGTTGAGGGGGCTGAATAGCCTGTTCCTGTTCCTGTTCCTACGTTCACATCTCCTTCAGTGTTGCCACACAGGAAGGGGCTTAATTCAGGTGAATAGTGCTATTTACTTCTGATTCAATAAAACGTTAACACGCAGAATTAAAGATATTAGTTAATTATTTTAGTTAATTTTAATTTTTAGGATGAGAGTTTTAATTTACTAGGTCATTTGTTTGCCAAAAGTGCTTTACATACCTTATTCAGGCTTTCAGAAATAGTAACTGATCTACAACCCGATGTGGTCATCTTTAATTGTGCCACAAAAACTTCTAACTTGCTGTCATAGAACCTGAAAATTATTTTTAGGGCACCAGGCATTAGAATAATATACAAGGTAATAAAGCTTACCTGTTCCAACCACACATCAGATTCTTCATCTGGAGCCCAGAGAATCATTGTTTTATCCATTGATGCAGACAACAAAGACAAGGGTTGTTCAAGTCTGCCATCTACAGGAGAAGGAAGCACACTTAACAGCATGAGAAACATACAAAAGCCCTCATATGCCAGGCAGTAATGAAGGATCACATGGAAACAATTGTAATATCCTTCATAGACCTGAAACATTAACTCTGTTTCTCTCTCCACAGATGCTGCCTGACCTGCTGAGTATTTGCAGCGTTTTCTGTTTTTATTTCAGATTTCCAGCATCCGCAGTATTTTGCTTTTGTTTTCTTTGCAATCTACCACTGACTAGGAATGGAACTCAATAGCTCATAGAATTTGCATCATGCAGTGAGAGAATATGGTACGTGAAGCACTCTTGGCAAACAAATAACCTAGTAAATTAAAGCTCTCATCCTAAAAATTGAGAAAATTGTGAAATTAACTAAAATAAATAAATAACTGAATGCATCAGGAAAATATTGCTGATTGGAGTTTCAGGGCCTCAGGTGAATCACAAAGATTACTCAATATTTAGTTCTTATCCCCACTATGTGCTCTTGGGGAAACTACAGCTTGGTCATGAATCCATTGGAAGTACCTTACTCCATTAGATCATGCCTTCAAATAAAGTTAATAAAACAACAACTTTTATTTATATAGCGCTTAAACATAATAAAACGTCCCAAGGCGCTTCACAGCAGTGATATAAGACAAAACAGATAAATTTGACACGAGCCACATAAGAAGAAATTACAGCAGATGACCAAAAGCTTGGTTAAAGAGGAAGGTTTTAAGGAGCATATTAAAGGAGGAAAGAGAGGTAGGGAGGTGGAGAGGTTTAGTGAGGGAATTCCAGAGCTTAGGGCCCAAGCACCTGAAGGCACAGCCACTGGTGGTTGAGCAATTATGACCAGAGATGTGTAAGAATAAAAGTGTTCAGCAATAAAATCGATAGTGTGTGTGTATAAATGTTGAAAGTGTAGACTATACGAAAAGACAGTTTCGAAAGATTCAACATGGAAGCTCACAGACCTCTAGCATGGCATTTGTGTATTGTCTTAATTGGAAAGCCATTAACTTAATCAAGGGATGGCTGGACCAGTCCACCAGACACATGAGTTAGGAGAGCCAACAAGGAATTGCCCTGGAACCAAGGTCCGATCCTGAGGCTTTTGGAGGAACAATGGACTTAAGGGATATAAAAACTCAAGCCACAGTTTGCTCTGTCTCCTTCTCTCCTGGGCACACGGCAAAACGCCCGCTCAAAGACCAGCCGAAACAGCAGGCAATGTGTTCTGCCACCCAGTCAGAGGAAAGTGACGTATACCTTTTTATAAATCATTATTGTAACGTTGTATCTGTTGTAACTAGGTAAGATCTGTAGGATAGCTGACGACTGCCGATAAATGTGCATGTGTGTGTATTTTAATAAGCTTATTCTGAATTGTTTTAAAAGAATCAGTCTCACTGTCAATTTAATGCCAGAGATTTAGAAATCTTACAAATTGGTGGAGAATGTGGGCATCTGGGGAGACAGCTTTTTGATGATTCTTTTGAACAATTGGAAATTTCAGGAGTTGCGATGCTAACCTGTGTTGCGAAGCATAACTTATAAGCGATTAAACGGATCGGGAGAAGTTGCGTCTTAGGAGCAGTCGTCTCAATAGTTGTAACAGTTTAAGTGGGGACCCACCAGTAGTTATATTCAAAAGACACAGGATGAAGGGATCGGTCATGAACAGAAAGCCAACAATAAAAAGAAATGTTGAGCTAGTTTATCAGGAGAGGTTGTCCAAAAAGATACCGATACAAGACATAGAAGAGTTACAGGCACAGGCATGGCAATTCCGCAAGGGTCAACACGCGTCCTTTGAGGAGCTGGTAGCATTTATCCAGGAGAAAGTAGATAAAGGAGAGCTTAGGCCAAAACGGGCAAATGGTCTCGTGGCATTCAGCACATTTTATTGTGCCCGGAGAGATGAGGAATTATTGAGACGGGGGACAAAGTGATACAAGATTTAAAAGAACTGCAAGTAAAAGGGATTCAACTAAAAGATAGATTGAAGGTATAAAACAACAAAAGGAAGGCGGCCTCCAACTTGTGAAGCAGTTCAAAGAGGGAGAAATTCAGCATTTAAGACAAGAAATTGGTCGATTAAACCACAGTATTAAGCAATTAGAAAAAGGGGCCGAAAAGGCAGCTTCATTGCTACAACAACAAAGCCTCTCAAACTTAAATGCCACAGCAGCCGTTGTTGAAGCAAATGAAAACAAATTAGAGTTAAAAAAATATAAATTGGAAAACTTGAGGCTCCAGCAAGAGATAGAAGATGCTCGGGGAACATTAAGGGAAGTAATTAAGAAGTCACATAGGGAGGCAGATCACTCCCAGTGCCAACTAGAAATAGCGAGGCTAAAAAGTAAGTTAGGGGAGCAGCAGGCCCTGGTATCTGCAGTAACATGGGGAGCCATAACAGAGACAGCAGAAGGGTACAAGGGGGAGACAGATTGGGAAGAAGGCGGCCGTCAGTATAGTCCCCAGGAGGGTGGTGTAGGATGGGATACCTTGGAGACACAAGAGCCAATCGTAGCCGTAGTAACCACTTCTTTACGACGTAATACGCACAGTCGCATCACCAGTAACCATACCGACTCACGGCCCATATCTGGTGCTGACGCCATGGCGTGTAGCCACAAGTTGGGGCCCCATTAATGATGGGGACGACTCACTGGAAGTTAACAGGAGATGGGAAACATAGAAACATAGAACATAGGTGCAGGAGTAGGCCATTCGGCCCTTCGAGCCTGTACCACCATTCAATAAGATCATGGCTGATCATTCACCTCAGTACCCCTTTCCTGCTTTCTCTCCAGACCCCTTGATCCCTTTAGCTGCAAGGGCCATATCTAACTCCCTCTTGAATATATCTAACGAACTGGCATCAACAACTCTCTGCGGTAGAGAATTCCACAGGTTAACAACTCTGAGTGAAGAAGTTTCTCCTCATCTCAGTCCTAAATGGCTTACCTCTTATCTTAAGACTGTGACCCCTGGTTCTGGACTTCCCCAGGTCTCGTCTCGTTGCACCTCCCCTTTTACTAATCTGCCTTCCTGTTTTTCCACCAAAGTGGATAACCTCACATTTATCCACATTATACTGCATCTGCCATGCATTTGCCCATTCACCTAACCTGTTCAAGTCACCCTGCAGCCTCTTAGCATCTTCCTCACAACTCACACTGCCACCCAGCTTAGTGTCATCTGCAAACTTGGAGATATTACATTCAATTCCTTCGTCTAAATCACTAATGTATATTGTAATTTGAGGGGTCACCCCGCATTGGAAGAGAGAGACTTAACACGAGTTCTCCTCTTGGCCTGTTTCACTTCCCTAAAAGATAATCTGCCAGACGCAGTCCTCCAGCCTGGTACAGCGGCCGATGCATTCATGACCGAGATCCTAAACGATTTAGGGATCCAAAACTTGAACATAGTGGCTCTGCTTAATCAGACCAAGCAGCGCCCAGAAGAGACCCCTAGAGCCTTCAGTAATCGCCTATACGGTATCTATCAACATACGCAGAACCAGGCACCCGCAAATGCTACAGTGAGAAAGAATCAGGAACAATTTAAATCGATGTTCCTGACCCAACTCCACTCTTGAGTTAAAACCACTCTGAGCATAGCAATGAGGCCCACCAATCAGTAGACAGATATAGAAACCAGCGCTCAAATAGCCTGTGAGATGGTAAAAGACCAGTTAAAGGCGAAGTCACCACCACTGAGAATAAACTAGTGTCAATGGTGGAGGGATCTTGAAACTACCCCTTTAAGGGACAGTGCTTTAATTGTAAGAAGGTAGGCCACCTAGCAAAAGACTGCAGCAGACCCAGACCAGCACTGAACCATGATGCAACGCATAGATAGCTCCCGAGGGACGAACCCAAGCCCTCTGGGACAGATCAATGATTGGATCAATTGATAACCCTCATACAAACCAAAATTGCCACGGGGAGGATGCAAAATCATTTACCGGTGCACACAATCGTCGATGCACACTCATTAGAGAGACCCATTCAAGGATTGACCCTGTGACAGAGTTCGGCCCCCAAAGATTGGTCAGAAGTGGGATTCCGATGTGATGGTAGCGGGAGACCAATAGTCCTTGTTGTCTTAAAAGGGGCAGGCAGCAAATTATGCTTATCGATACTGGCTCAGCCATTACCATCATCCACACCCCATACCCTGAACGCCATCCAGCGGCGGACAAGGGTTATATGACCCTTAAAGGGTTTAACGGTGATACAACCACCGCGTACACAGGGAAGGCCACTGAACTTCAGTTGGGAGGCCTCACCTGTAAGGTCCCAGCGCCGATGCTGATGACCACCCCCGACGGAAAGGGAATTTTAGGGACTGATGTGTTGGATCAGTGTGGCGCAGTGATAGATTATAATCAGGACTATGTTTGTTTGGATGGGATTGAGAGATAAGGCAGAAGAGATAAAAATTTCAGATGCTCACTCGGTTGTTGCTATTAAAAAGCCATCTGAGTATGACCCTCTGGGGAGCGAAAATGAAGCTGTGACAAAACTAATTCAGGCGGTGTTTGCCACATGTAAGCATGACTGTGGAAAAATGGCAGGTAAGGAATCTATTGAGGGACCCCCCCCCCCCCACTCATTCACTAAACAGTACCCCATCCCAAGGGAGAGTCACCCTTACATCCGAGACACCATAAAATCCCTAGTCGAGCAGGGTATTCTGAGGACAGGCACTTTCACGACCAAATCACCCACATGCCCGGTTAAAAAGCCTGATAGCAGCTGGCTACTGACTATTGATTACAGAAAGTTAAATTCTGTAACACCAGCCTGCTCACCGGTAGTAAGAGAAACTCCCACCATATTATCTCAAATTCCTGCTGGTTCCAAGTATTTCTTGACTCTCGCCATCACCAATGGAATCTGGAGTATCTCTGTTAAGAGAGAAGACCAGTACAAATTTGCGTTCACATTTGAGGACCAGAGCTATACCTGGACATGCTTGCCTCAGAGGTTCCACAATGCCCCGACGATATTCCACAAAAGAATGGCTGCAATTTTAAAAGACTTTTCCCGCCCTACCTGCTTGCTGCAGTACATTGACGACCTACTGCTGACAACCGACAGCATGAGGAGCATCTGTCCCTTTTGCACGAACTTTTGACATTGTTGACTGAGGTGGGACTAAAGGTGAATCCACGTAAGGCTCAATTAGTAAAAGAACGGGTCACCTTTCTAGGAGTGTCCATTTCTCCAGAGGGATCATCCCCCGACTCTCACAAGGTGGAGATAATACAGCGACTGCCATTACCCACTTCCAAAAATCATTCTTAGGTTTGGTGGGGTACCAAAGGAACTTTATCCTAGAATTTGCAGTGTGCAAAGTCCTTGTATGATTGAATAAAACTACAGGATAATGACATACGCCCGGCATAGACTGATGCCCACACCCAGTCCGTGGCTAAATTAAAAACTGCAGTGATACAGGCCGCATGTCTGATCACTCCTGATCCCACGCAGCCCTTCCATTTGGAGGTCGGGGCCACAGAGCAAAGCCTCACTGCAGTTCTGTGCAAAATGCGAGCTGATCAACTACAGCCCATTGCGTATGCGTCTCGAATCCTGCAGGGGGCAGAAAAGACGTATACTGCATGTTAGCGCCACTGACAGGCCATCTTCTGGGCAGTACATCACTTTACTTTTATTACTGAGTTACAGGCTACAATCCTGCACAGCAGACACACACCTCTGAAACTACTGATGAAACTTGGAGATTCGTTAGTTTCCTCGCAGCGCCTCAGCAAATGGACAATGGAATTTATGGAAAGAGATATTGACACCATTTCCAAACCCATCACATTGCTGCCACAATTTCTGATCTATGAGGGAAACCCACATGAATGTTCGCTACCCCTGATTAACTTTGAGACCCATCCTGTGCAGAAAGAGCCCATACAGGGTGCCCCAGATGTTATCGATGGGTCCTCATGTCACATTGAAGGATCCCCTCACACCGGGTATGCTGTGGTATTGCCAGAAAGAACCATCCAGTGAAGATGCAACAGACAGTCTTCACATTATGCAGAAATCGTCGCACTTCTAATTGCTGCACAGGAAATCTCAGATAGACCCGTGAATATTTGGTCCGATAGTGCAAAAGCTATAAGCACCATTCTCTCCTTGCCCCTATACCACAAAAATGATTATCGTACGATAGACGGTAAAGGCCCTGGTCCATGGGCCCTGGTTCTGCCTGCTCTGGTCATACCTTCAACAGCGATCCCAGCCCTGCTTCATAGGAAAGGTAGCAGCCCATTGAAAAGGGGGTCCACATAGTGAAGGAAATTCCAGAGTAGTCAGAGCAGCCAAGGATGCTGCGATTGAAGGGGAGATAGAGGATATAGTTGTTGAGCCCTGCAAAGCTGTTAGCAAGGCCTCCCCAACAGATCACCTAGATTTAAAATCCCTGCAGCAGCAATACTGGTCATATGCCTGACACGAGGAAGGCAGACCCCTTCCTCAACCAACAGCCTGGGCTCCCAATACCATACTAGCCACTGCCCCTGACTCAGATGAGTAATTGCTGATGTTCAAAAGAAAGCCAAACACCTGCCTGGTGGTGTGTGTTCCACCAGAGGTGGGTCAGGAACCGCTCTCCCTCTTTCATTCCCACCCCACAGCAGGGCACTATTTGGCCCTGGTAACCTTCGATAAGGTAGCATCCACAGCTTGGTGGTCTTCCATGAGGGAAACCACCAACCTCTGAGCCCAAGTTTCCACATGATAAAAAACGGGCGCCCCTCCAAGCTGGGCGCCCGTTTTTCGCGCCGAAAAAAAAACGCACAATTCTGGAGCGCCCTGCAGCTCCATGCCTGCTTGGCGCGGCACCCAGGGGGGCGGAGCCTACACTCGCGCCGATTTTGTAAGTGGGAGGGGGCGGGTACCATTTAAATTAGTTTTTTTCCTGCTGGCAACGCTGCGCGTGCGCGTTGGAGCGTTCACGCACGCGCAGTGTGAAGGAAACATTGGCACTCGGCCATTTTTGTAGTTCTTTGTAGCTGTTTAATTTTTGAACATTTTTTAATAAAAGCACATTGCCATCAGCACATCAGCACTGAGGCTTCTTGCAGCAGTGAGAAGGCTGCAGGAAGCCTCAAAGTTGAGGCAGCCGTTTTCCTCCTCCCTCCCCCCCCCCCCCCGCCGCGGGAACGAACGGCTTTCTCCTTCCCCCCTGCCGCCGGAAACGAACGGCTGCCTCAACTTGTGAGGCTTCCTGCAGCATTCTCCCTGGCACGTTCGCACTTTCACACAGGTAGGAAGATGGTTTATTTAATCTTTTCTTTGCTTATAAATGTTTATTCAGGTTGGATTTATTTGTATAATATTTGTATAAGTATAAATAAGGATTTATTATAGAATTTAATTACTTCCCTTCCCCCCCACCTCGTTCTGGACGCCTAATTTGTAACCTGCGCCTTATTTTTTAATGTGTAGAACAGGTTTTTTCAGTTCTACAAAAATCTTCACTTGCTCCATTCTAAGTTAGTTTGGAGTACATTTTCACTGTGGAAACTTTCAAATCAGGCGTCAGTGGCCGGACACGCCCCCTTTTGAAGAAAAAATTCTGTTCCAAAGTAGAACTGTTCTACCTGACTAGAACTGCAGAAAAAAAAATGTGGAGAATTGCGATTTCTAAGATAGTCCGTTCTCCACCAGTTGCTCCTAAAAATCAGGCGCAAATCATGTGGAAACTTGGGCCCAATATGTGGTACGATGCCTACCGTGCCTGCAACACAATCCTCCCGCATGCACTAACCGAGCCTTGCTTCAAAGCCCCACCTCAAGGGCCATGGACTCACTTCCAGATAGACTTCATTGGGCCACTTCCACAGGTACAAGGCAATTTTCAGCATGCCCTAGTGGTGGTGGATCAATTCACTAAATGGATCGAAGCATTCCCTGCCGCTCCAACACCGCAATCACAGCAGCCAAAACACTATTGAATCATGTGTTTTGTAGGTGGGGAGTACTAGTACAAGTGGACAGTAATCAAGGTTCATACTTTACCAGTAAAATTTTTACCCACCTGCAGGAAATGTTGGGGATAAAACACAAATTACATATTGCTCACCACCCCCAGTCGTCCGGAGGGGTCGAAAGGGGGAACAGGACCCGCAAGTTAATGTTAAAAAAAATTGTGCGTGGACCACCCCACTCAATGGGTTAACATGCTGCCAATGTGCTTAATGGCAATGAGGTCCACACCTCATAGAACAACAGGTTTCTCCCCATATCAGGCCATGATGGGGAGGCTCATGAGAACACCAGGCCAGCTCACACTAACAGGGATGAGTCCCCTGACAATGAAAACATGTAGTTCCAAGTGGCTGGAACAAGTGGTAGATATCATCGATCAAATCAATCGATTTGTAGCCACCAAATTGGGGAAGTCAAAAAGACAAATTGACAAGAAAGTACGGCCCTTTGAATATGAGGTGGGAGACTCGGTAATGATTCCAAATTATAGGAAAAAGAAGCTGCCTTTGAGCCCAGGTGGTGAGGACCGCATTAGATTATAGACCGATTGAACCCCGTAGTTTATTTGATTCAGTTACCGGGGAAAAAGGGCATTAAGTGCAAGAAGTGGTTTCACATTAATCAGTTAAAAACTGCCAAAGAGTAAATAATGCACTGATCTAGTTTCCCACAGACCATGTTACGGATCCTCACAATTGCCAGAACGATACTGGTCACGACCGAAGCCGAGGGAAGATGGAGAAGTGGGAGCTGCAACATGATACTCGAATATCATCAATCATCAATCCACTTTTCTCTCTCTCTCGCTCTGTTTAAAACCCATAAACAGCAGAGCTATCAGAACCCTCTCAATGTTTATGATATGTGAGCCCTGAGGAGGTAAACCATATGAGGAATCAATAAGGATATTTCCCCCTCAAGGTGGGGAGTTTGTAAGAATAAAAGTGTTCAGTAATAAAATTAATTCTGTGCATGTATAAATGTTGAAAGTGCAGACTATACGAAAAGACAGTTTTGAAAGATTCAACATGGAAGGTCACAGACCTCCAGCATGGTGTTTGTGTCTTGTTTTAATTGGAAAGCCACTAACTTAATCAAGGGATGGCTGGGCCAGTCCAGCAGACACATGAGTGAGGAGAGCCAATAAGGAACTGCCCTGGAACCAAGGTCTGATCCTGAGGCTTTTGGAGGAACAATGGACTTAAGGGATATAAAAACTCAAGCCACAGTTTGCTCTGTCTCCTTCTCTCCTGAGCACACGGCAAAACGCCCGCTCAAAGACCAGCCAAAACAGCAGGCAATGTGTTCAGCCACCCAGCCAGAGGAAAGTGACATATACCTTTTTATAAATCATTATTGTAACATTGTATCAGTTGTAACTAGGTTAAGATCTGTAGGATAGCCGACGACGGACGATAAATGTGCATGTGTGTGTGTTTTAATAAACTGTTCTGAATTGTTTTAAAAGAATCAGTCTCACTGTTAATTTAATGCCAGATATTGAGAAATCTTACAGGTGCTCAGGACAGAATTTGAGCAGGGCAGACATCTAGAATTACTCCCCAGAGAGAAACCGCACGAAAGATCTACTTTGTTAAATACTGTCTATATTACTTCCAAGGACAATCCTTGGGCAGCAGTCTACTCTGGTGTATCCCAAAGCTTATAGGGGTCGAAATTCGGTACCGCCGTTTTTGAGGTGGTGTCATTACCTGAGTGCTGATTTTAACACCAGGCGTAAGGTACAGGCTCCTAATGCCAAATTCAGTTTTTACGCCCAAAGATGAGAGAGCAGCACTAAAAAGTGGCGTTGCACACTCATCCTCTGACGGGAGCTCAGGAGGCTGCTGAATTTTGCATCGGGAAGCTACCACCATGCTAGCTGAAAAACGGGAAGAAAAAGGAAGAAAAAAAAAATCAAACTTCTATGACCCACATGCACACTTCCCCACTGTTACAACTAATGAAAAAATGAAGAAATAAATAAAGAAAAAAAAATTAGCTTGCTCTCTGGCTGATTTCACCCGAGTTCCGCTGTTTCACCACCATTTTATTCAGGCTGTACGGCCGCCTGCCGGTACAGAAGCCGTACAAAGCAAATATGGTGATAGAGGTGTCAAAGAGGCATTGTACGCTGGATGACGTCACCATGCAGGTGGCATTAGCCAGCTCAGCGTTGCCTCTTGGTGCCTCTGCCAAAGGCTCGACTCAATTTCAGCCAGCGCGTGGACGCCGCTTACCATCGAAGGTAGACCTTTGCTGCCCATTAGCCGCCTCCTGCGCATGGTAATCCGCTTTGGTAGGAAAAACATAAGGACAAAGTATTATTTAAATGGCGATGGATTGGAGAGGGACCTGGGTGTCCTTGTACACCAGTCATTGAAAGCAAACATGCAGGTGCAGCAAGCAGTTAGGAAGGAAAATGGTATGTTGGCCTTCATTGCAAGAGGATTTGAGTACAGGAACAAGGATGTCTTACTACAGTTACACAGGGCCTTGATAAGACCGCACCTGGAGTATTGTGTGCAGTTTTGGTCTCCTTACCTAAGAAAGGATATACTTGCCATAGAGGGAGTGCAGCGAAGGTTTACCAGACTGATTCCTGGGATGGCAGGACTGTTGTATGAGGAGAGATTGGGTTGACTAGGCCTGTATTCACCAGAGTTTAGAAGAATGAGAGGGGATCTCATTGAAACGTATAAAATTCTGACTGGGTTGGATAGACTGGATGCGGGGAAGATGTTTCCCCTGGCTGGGAAGTCGAGAACAAGGTGTCACAGTCTCAGGATACGGGTTAGGAAAATTAGGACTGAGATGAGGAGAAAAGTTTTCACTCAGAGGGTGGTGAACCTGAGGAATTCTCTACCACAGAAGGCTGTGGAGGCCAAGTCACTGAATATATTTAAGAGGAAGATAGACAGATTTCTAGAAACAAAAGGCATCAAGGGGTATGGGGAAAAAACAGGAATCTGGTGTTGAGATAGAGGATCAGCCATGATCATATTGAATGGCGGTGCAGATTCGAAGGGCCAAATGGCCTACTACTGCTCCTATTTTCTATGTTTCTATGTAACGGGTGGCGGTATAAACTGAATTTCGACCTCAATGTTTCAAATTGGTTGACATTTATATCAAAACGAAAGAAAAACTTGCATTTATATAGCACCTTTCATGGCCTCAGGATGTCCCAAAGCGGTTTACAACCAATCAAGTACTATTGAGGTGTAGTCACCATTGTAATATAGAAAATGTGACAGCCAATTTGCACACAGCAAAGTCCGACAAACAACAATTAAATAAATGACAACATCCATTGTTTCAAGTGTTGATTGAGGGATAAATGTAGGCCAGGACACCGGGAGAACTCGCCTGCTCTTCTCTGAATAGTGTTGCAGGATCTTTAACATCCACTCGAGAGGGCAGACAGAGCTTCAGTTTAACATGTCATCTCAAACAGTGCAGCGCTCCCTTAGTTCTGCACTGAAGTACAGGTAGAGCGTCGAAATCCGAAGTTCTAAAAACCATAATTGTCTGGAGACAATTGCGCAGATTGCAAGAGTCGTTGTTTCCAGAAATATTTCCCGAAAACCGGACTTTTAAACCGTACATAACTTTCTCCAAGCAGAAATCCCAAAAATACGCAGGCTGGCACGGCCCGGCCTTGAGGTTGCTGCTCCTCCGGTGACGCTGAGGCTGGCTGCTCCTCTGGTGTTCCCTCCTAGATCGGGTCAGCGCGGAGAGGGAGCGAGGCCCAAGTTTTGCAGCCGGAGCGTGGCGTTGGTGTTCAGGAGCCCGAGCGCCATCATCAGGTAAGTCTAGGGTCGGCGTAACCTTCCGTAGTCCGGAAAATTCTCAGGTCCGGCACTGGGCAGGTCCCAAAGGTGCCGGACCAGAGAGGTCCATGAGGGGTTTCCAGATTCGGGCCGTCAGATTTTTGGCTCCGAAATCTGGAAATACACGAAAGTCGGCCCAAGGGTTTCCGGATTCAAGACGTCAGATTTCTTCTCCGAAATCCAGAAAAACACGAAAACCAGAATGGCCTCGGGTTTCGGGACGTTATAACTGTACCAGCTTTGGTTACATGCTCACATTTTTGCTCTCCCCGCCTCAAAAGAAGGAGATACTTATCAGCTTCTCGAATATTGCAAAAAAAAATTTAAACTCTCAAAGACTGTGGCCCAATCTCCCTTTTAAAATACATAACTATGTCACACAAGCTACAGTGTAGGAAAACTACAGCCAGATACTTATCACAACTGAAAACCTAAAAGTGCAAATGTAAAATTAGAGGTTTGTAAATAAATTTCATGTCTCTGTCTCTAGCGCAAACTGTTCCAGAAGTTGGCCACACACTAGTCAAAATGTATAATTTTTTTCAATTAAAATTGTTAAAAAATCTCAGTTCATGCTTTCTTCACTGCCTGCACTTAATATTATTTAGTTCTATCTAGCTAAAATTACACGGCATAGAAGCTTTCATAATTCAAATTTGAAGTGCTTACTCGCATCCTCATATGCACCTGATTTATAAAACATTCATGATGCTAAAACCAGCAAATAGAAAATATTGCAGGGCTATATAACAGAATACATTAGCCTCCAGCCTCAGCCCAATAGTATAACCACGTACACTTAATATTTACATCTACATGCAGTAGTCAGAAAAAATTCCACTCAGCTAATATTAACAGCACGTGGCTCATTTTGCAGCAGCAGAAACATACTTGACATGAATCACAGTCAATAATATGAAAATTCAAAATCAGACGAAACAGGATGGATACAAGAAGGATTTTTCTTGTTGCAAATTCACTGGCCCGGATATTGTAGGCTAGCCATTCATTACACTTGCACTTGCCCACAGAGTTTGTGGGATTTTGCGATGGAATTTTCAGTTATTAGAGAGGAAAAACAGCACAGTTCCATTTACAGTTGATCTGGGACCTGTGTGAACAGGAAAAGCAAAAAGCGGGTGTGCTGGACGGCCTGGCCGAACCCGTGGCCATCAGTGTCGAGCCGATCTCGGAGTCAGTTGACAATTAAAATAAAATGGAGGCGCCGGCAGTGTGCCCTCCCCTTTCAGGGCAGACACGCCACCCAGGCACACACAGCTTCCCGCAGGGGAAAGCAGTCAGTGGCACCGACTGGCGGTTGCTGCGCTCCCGCGAGGCAATTTGCCAAGGGGGTCGCCGCCGGTCAGTGTGTGGTCGGCACATGCCCGAAGGGACGGGAACAGGGGCAGTGCAGAAACCTGTTCCCGCCACTCCCAACCCGGGGGCAATTTAGGACAGGTCAGCCCCCGGTCAGTAAGGCCGATCCGCTCCATCCCCGCCTCTTAGAGGCGGTAATGGAGCTTATAGAGGGGGCAGACAGATGGGCCTGCCCGTCCTAAATTGAATGGTTAACTCAATGCCAAATCACATACAGAAAGCAAAATAAAGAGAGGGAAAGATGGGATTAATAGAGAGATAAAAGAGACAGAGGGTTTAAAAAGTTAGCTTTTTTTTTAGTCTCTAATAATAATTAAAATCTAATGGAATGAGTCTGCACATCTGTCAGTTAATTTTCAGTGCCAGAGATGTTGTTTGGCAGTAATTAAGATTATCATACCGTTAAAAATTCACTTACACTTGAATGGACAAACCCTAACTTTTTCTGACGTGTTTAGTGGGTATCTATTACGCAAGTACTGCAAATTCACACCCTTCCATATATTTGAATGCCAAGTCTCGCGGCAAAGTAACAGGTGTAGCCAAGCTTCAGGAGAAGCAGGGCAACTCAGACAGTAACTTCCTGATTTCCACGTTTATCTGCACACATGTGGATGCTGGAAGTTGCTGTTTGATTTACTCCTTATTAACGATGAGCGCTAATAGCAAAATCCGAACCAATATTCATAACAATTCATATCTCGACTCAGAGGGAAGGGGGAAACTGGAAGACAAATTATATTTGAAGAACAAATCAGGACCATAATAAATGTAGGCAACTTAAATACCTTAGTCAATCATTCACCGTCCACAAGCAGCAGAATTGTGTCACAACATTGGTGGCAGAGTAATTGTTGATGCATTTAATTTCCATTTAAGGATCAATTAGAGATTGCTGTTTAAGGACTGCTTGAAGATGCTGAATTCATCTGCCTAACAGATTGAGTTTGTAGCAACTCCTTTAAAATTATTCAAATCTGCCTTCATAACAAAAAATTGAAGTCCCCAGAATAAATCTGGTTACTTCTCTAACAATTTCCAATGCATCTTATGAAGACTCTTATGAAGACAATGTCAGAATCTTCTGCTTTCAATCACTAAGGTTTTTGGTTTTTAATCAAGTTAGTTAATTTGCAATTGATTCCTTAAGACATTAAGGTACTCAGGCTCAGCAAATGGCTTGTAGAAGTCCAAATAATTTATATTGATGGGATTACCTTCATTCACTAATTCAGTTACTTCTCAAGTAGATTCATGAAGCGTAAACAATTGCTTTTAAAACTATAAACATTCAAATGATCAATAGTGTCCATAAAATACTCTCAAACACTTAATGTTACAAAAATTGGTGCACAATGTTCCAGTTCATGCCTTCCTCCTTTCCCACATATTTGCAGTTCCCCAGTCCTCATGTATGAGCTCTTTATTTAAGGAGAGCCTAAAAGTATTATGGAGTGACTGCTACCAACAAATCAAAAGCTGATGCCAATGACCAGAAACTGCACAGAAGCATTCTGCACATTAATCTGGAAGCTGAAATCGATGATGCACTGCTTTGTTTCCCCCACAGAGTCCGTGAGACCCGAAGGCCCACTCCATGTTCCTGGCATTTTGTCCGTGAGAACCCGAAGACCCGCTCCATGTTCCCGGCATTTTATTTGTGCGATGCGAAGGCCCGCTCCATGTTCCCATATTTTTTCCATGAAACCCAATGGCCCACGCTGTATTCCTGCCGTTTTTTCCCCAGGCCCGCTCCATATTCCCAGCATTTTGTTCCCCAGGCCTCCTCCATATTCCTGGCATTTTTTCCCTAGGTCCGCTCTGTATTCCCATTATTTTTTCCCCAGGCCTCCTCCATATTATCGGCATCTTTTCCCGAGGTCCGCTCAATATTCCCAACATTTTTTTCCGAGGCCTGCTCTGTGTTTTACCGCAATTTTTCCCAGAACCTGTGAGACGCGAAGACCCGCTCCGCATTCCTGGCATTTTCCTTCAGGCCCGCTCCATGTTCCCGACATTTTTTTCCCCCAGGCCCCGTGAGTCCCAAAGCGAACAACCAAAAAAAACAGACTGCACATGCGCAGGTACTTACAGTTCGTTGGCAGTAGTCGTGTCCTAAACCGTGAAAAAAAGCAGCAACATTATCGATATCGGCTTCCAGATTAATGCGCAATCGTTTCTGCACTGCTTTTGGTCCTCGGCATCAGCTTCTGGCTCGTTGGACGCAGTCACTCCAATTTAAATTTGGAGCCTATATCCTGGAATTTCTGATGAGGTCCACCAAAGCAGAAAATTGGGCAGAGTTCTGCTATGCTGGATCTGCATCCATTTTTCACTGCATTAACTGAAATTCTTTGGAGTTAAGGCTAGAAATTATTGGATAGGAATTGGACAGGACAACGGCACTACCATTCAATGCGGTTTATAAAGTAGAAAATAAGTAGTACAAGAGCTAAATAATTCGTGCACATTTTCCATTTAAATATTTTAAAACTTCTTATAACTTTAACCAAGTTGATTAGCATAATAGAGTTAATCGTTTCTTATTTTGTAATTCATTCTCGTTACTTATTCTCACATTTAAGGTATAATCATTTAATTTGAATCCGTTTATAATTGGGTAGGCGCAAAAGAACAGCAGTCTGCAAAAATAAGGGCTGCTCATTAATTGCCAGTACAGGGAAAATTATGTCCTGAGGTTACTCTTATAAAATGTTATTTTATACCTTAACATTTTCCTGCAAAATCTTAAAATGCTGAAAACTTTCAGCTCAAAAGATAATCTGTAGCTTGGTTAAAAAAAAAATATCTGAATACTGATCATATTTTAATCTGTTTTAATTCATCATTATTGGTCTGTTTTACTGAATGAAGTTGGAGATTTTAATATTTAGAACTTTACAATAAAAATGTGGTGGGAGGGTCAAACTAGCCAGTCTGATTTTAAGCAGGATCTGGTTTAATGCCTTGATAATTTTCCATTTTATGGGTAAGTTTGTTCAAATGCTTCCTTTTGTCCATTCTTGCATAAAATAGCACAAATTAATTGAGGATATGGTGGTGATTTCACCGAGCTCAATCATCAACTCCAAGGAAGTACGTGGATAAAAGGCAGGCCATGAAAGGGCCGTCAACTTTCGCTCAACTTTAATTTCTTCCTTTGTATATATTTATTTTATTAATCATCTGAATGCCGACAAAAGAACCTCTTTTTAATGTTTATTTCAAAATGAATGAGCAATTGGCTTGGCTGACACTGAGCGCACCAGCTCCATTCTGCTACATTCTTATTGGCAATGGTGATCAAAGTAGCATTAATTCAGCAAATCCGTGATCATCAATTATTTAGATTGGGGGGGCGGGGGGCAGGTAGAGCTATTATCATTTACTTTCAAATGTTTTGATGAGAGTAACGGCGAAGCGATGCAGAAACATAGAAAATAGGTGCAGGAGTAGGCCATTCGGCCCTTCGAGCCTGCACCGCCATTCAATGAGTTCATGGCTGAACATGCAACTTCAGTACCCCATTCCTGCTTTATCATCATACCCCTTGATCCCCCTAGTAGTAAGGACTTCATCTAAATCCTTTTTGAATATATTTAGTGAATTGGCCTCAACAACTTTCTGTGGGAGAGAATTCCACAGGTTCACCACTCTCTGGGAGAAGAAGTTTCACCTCATCTCGGTCCTAAATGGCTTACCCCTTATCCTTAGGCTGTGACCCCTGGTTCTGGACTTCCCCAACATTGGGAACATTCTTCCTGCATCTAACCTGTCTAAACCCGTCAGAATTTTAAACGTTTCTATGAGATCCCCTCTCATTCTTCTGAACTCCAGTGAATACAAGCCCAGTTGATCCAGTCTTTCTTGATATGTCAGTCCCGCCATACCGGGAATCAGTCTGGTGAACCTTCGCTGCACTCCCTCAATAGCAAGAATGTCCTTCCTCAAGTTAGGAGACCAAAACTGTACACAATACTCCAGGTGTGGCCTCACCAAGGCCCTGTACAACTGTAGTAACACATCCCTGCCCCTGTACTCAAATCCCCTCGCTATGAAGGCCAACATGCCATTTGCTTTCTTAACCGCCTGCTGTACCTGCATGCCAACCTTCAATGACTGATGTACCATGACACCCAGGTCTCGTTGCACCTCCCCTTTTCCTAATCTGTCACCATTCAGATAATAGTCTGTCTCTCTATTTTTACCACCAAAGTGGATAACTTCACATTTATCCACATTATACTTCATCTGCCATGCATTTGCCCACTCACCTAACCTACCCAAGTCACTCTGCAGCCTCCTCGCAGCTCACACTGCCACCCAACTTAGTGTCATCCGCAAATTTGGAGATATTACATTTAATCCCCTCGTCTAAATCATTAATGTACAATGTAAACAGCTGGGGCCCCAGCACAAAACCTTGCGGTACCCCACTAGTCACTGCCTGCCATTCTGAAAAGTACCCATTTACTCCTACTCTTTGCTTCCTGTCTGCCAACCAGTTCTCAATCCACGTCAGCACACTACCCCCAATCCCATGTGCTTTAACTTTGCACATTAATCTCTTGTGTGGGACCTTGTCGAAAGCCTTCTGAAAGTCCAAATATACCACATCAACTGGTTCTCCCTTGTCCACTCTACTGGAAACATCCTCAAAAAATTCCAGAAGATTTGTCAAGCATGATTTTCCTTTCACAAATCCATGCTGACTTGGACCTATCATGTCACCTCTTTTCAAATGCACTGCTATGACATCCTTAATAATTGATTTCATCATTTTACCCACTACCGATGTCGGGCTGACCGGTCTATAAATCCGTTTTCTCTCTCCCTCCTTTTTTAAAAAGTGGGGTTACATTGGCTACCCTCCACTCCATAGGAACTGATCCAGAGTCTATGGAATGTTGGAAAATGACTGTCAATGCATCCACTATTTCCAAGGCCACCTCCTTAAGTACTCTGGGATGCAGACCATCAGACCCTGGGCATTTATCAGCCTTCAATCCCATCAATTTCCCCAACACAATTTCCCGACCAATAAGGATTTCCCACAGTTCCTCCTTCTTACTAGACCCTCCGACCCCTTTTATATCTGGAAGGTTGTTTGTGTCCTCCTTAGTGAATACTGAACCAAAGTACTTGTTCAATTGGTCTGCCTTTTCTTTGTTCCCCGTTATAACTTCCCCTGATTCTGACTGCAGGGGACCTACCTTTGTCTTTACTAACCTTTTTCTCTTTACATATCTATAGAAGCTTTTGCAGTCCGTCTTAATGTTCCTTGCAAGCTTCCTCTCTTATTCTATTTTCCCTGCCCTAATCAAACCCTTTGTCCTCCTCTGCTGAGTTCTAAATTTCTCCCAGTCCCCGGGTTCGCTGTTATTTCTAGCCAATTTGTATGCCACTTCCTTGGCTTTAATACTATCCCTGATTTCCCTTGATAGCCACGGTTGAGCCACCTTCCCTTTTTTATTTTTACACCAGACAGGGATGTACAATTGTTGTAGTTCATCCATGCGGTCTCTAAATGTCTGCCATTGTCCATCCACAGTCAACCCTTTAAGTATCATTCGCCAATCTATCCTAGCCAATTCATACCTCATACCTTCAAAGTTAGCCTTCTTTAAGTTCTGGACCATGGTCTCTGAATTAACTGTTTCATTCTCCATCCGAATGTAGAATTCCACCATATTATGGTCACTCTTCCCCAAGGAGCCTCACACAACGAGATTGCTAATTAATCCTCTCTCATTACACAACACCTAGTCTAAGATGGCCTCCCCCCTAGTTGATTCCTCGACATGTTGGTCCAGAAAACCATCCCTTATGCACTCCAGGAAATCCTCCTGCACCGTATTGCTTCCAGTTTGGTTAGCCCAATCTATATGCATATTAAAGTCACCCATGATAACTGCTGCACCTTTATTGCATGCACCCATAATTTCCTGTTTGATGCCCTCCCCAACATCACTATTACTGTTTGGAGGTCTGTACACAACTCCCACTAACGTTTTTTGCCCTTTGGTGTTCTGCAGCTCTACCCATATAGATTCCACATCATCCAAGCTAATGTCCTTCCTAACTATTGCATTAATCTCCCCTTTAACCAGCAATGCTACCCCATCTCCTTTTCCTTTTATTCTATCCTTCCTGAATGTTGAATACCCTTGGATGTTGAGTTCCCAGCCCTGATCATCCTGGAGCCACGTCTCTGTAATCCCAATCACATCATATCTGTTAACATCTATTTGCACAGTTAATTCATCCTTCTTATTACGGATACTCCTTGCATTAAGACACAAAGCCTTCAGGCTTGTTTTTTTAACACCCTTTGCCCTTTTAGAATTATGGTGTAGTGTGGCCCTTTTTGTTTCTTGCCTTTGTTTACTCGGCCTTCCACTATTGCTTTTTACCTTTCTACCATCTGTTTCTGACTCCATATTACTTCGCCCTGTCTCGCTGCATAGGTTCCAGGAAATTATGGCGTGGCCCTTGTAATGGCGTACATTTTAGACATGCCTTTACTATGGAGTAAGTTTTCAGGAAAATACCACACTTAACATGCTAATTGGCTGAAGTCTACATTAAAATAACAAAGGAATTTGATAATTTATTTGGATATTGCACACAACTTTGAGGCTTGATTTCTGTCAATCACTTCATGAAATCTTACCTTTTTGAAAGGGGTGCTGCCAATGTAGTCCATAAACCCAGTTCTCATGACCAGCCAACACTGTTTCCAGCATTACTGCATATGACTCCACTCCCTCTAAGAATTAAGAAAAAGTTACTGTAAAATCAAGCAATGTTAATTAATTGAAGGGAACAACGATATATTCATCTCACTAGCTATTAGTTTTCACACTTGAACCTGCTTTAAAGAAGAATTAGAACACATACAATTTACTTTTAAAGGTCAAAAAAATAAGGAGTTGTTAGATATCTATTTAATTTTTTTTTAATTGTATCTTTGAGAAATTTTTCCATTCGTACACATTCTCCTGTTGCATGCACAGTCCGCTATTGCCTTGAGGCATCTGCAAATAGTTTTTTTTTTTAAAAAGGTACTTGTTCATACACAAACATGTATATGATTGCAATAATGTGTTTACAAAGAATTGAATTATGCTGGACTCATGAGCCACACTGGTCTGGCCTACTCCCTTTGAACTCCCTGAAATTCTATTGGACTTTTGGACCAGAGAAGTATACACGTTTAGTGACATGGGAAGATTATTTTGCAGTACAATGCACCCCTCCACCCTGCCCTTTGTTTAGACAGTTGGGTAAATGGTACATTATCACCACAATAGGAAAAAATATACTTTAAAATACATCCAAAGGAATAATACAGAATCAGTTGCAGTAAATAAACACAGTAGGTAGCTGCTGTAAAATACAAAATTAAACATGCAATAAACTTGTAATTATCCTCAATAATGTTAAACTTCTGACAATTTTAAGTTTTTTTGTGAATTTTGTATTAATCATGGGAAGTGGAACTTTCAATTTTAGGCACAAGGTGTCAGCATCAAGCATTCCTAGGTCAGATACAGCAGATAGATACAAAATAAAAATTCCTTTTAATTGTCGCAACAATGTGCCTTAGCCCCAGAAGAGCACCCCCTCCCACCGCCCCCATTGCACTAATGTGTCATTCCCATTTTTCACACCAGCCATACATTGACCAATTTAAGCAAAACTTAGGAGCCAATTTAGGAGCATTGTTTATTTTCATGTGGGTCTAATGCACTTGAAGAACGAGGTTCAGTCCAAGTATAATTTACAATCAGTCTGAATTGTATTTTGTAGTGTAATACGGAAACAGCCAAGTATGTTACTGAAAGAAAACCAAATAATCATCAGATCAAAATCAGTGTAACACCTAGGGCTCAAATGAAGGAATTATTATAAATTTAATCCACACCGGGTAACAAATCTTTAAAAAAAAAATTACTGTCATCTAGACTGACAGTACTGACAACCAACCCGTGAAATAAAGCCTCAAGACTGTTACAGCTCCAATTACTAATTCTTTTTCTTTTTTGGTTTAAAAAGAAAAAGTAACAACTGCTGAAAATCTTCATTTGAAACAAAATTAAAAGTACTTAGGGCCCAAGTTTCCACAGGATAGGAAATGGGCGCCCCCCCGAGCTGGGCGCCCGTTTTTCGCGCCTAAAACGGCGCCAGAAAAAAAACGCGCTATTCTCGAGCGCTTTGCAGCTCCTTGTCTGGTTGGCGCGGCGCCCAGGGGGGCGGAGCCTACACTCGCGCCGATTTTGTAAGTGGGAGGGGGCGGGTACTATTTAAATTAGTTTTTTTCCTGCCGGCAACGCTTCACGTGCGCGTTGGAGCGTTCGCGCATGCTCAGTGTGAAAAAAACATTGGCACTCGGCCATTTTTGTCGTTCTTTGTAGCTGTTTAATTTTTGAACATTTTTTTAATAAAAGCACATTGCCATCAGCACATCAGCACTTGCAGCCTTCTCACTGTCTCCTTCCCCTCCCCACCCTCCACGGCAACAAACCGCTGTCTCCTTCCCCTCCCTCCCCTCCGCGGCAACAAACCGCTGTCTCCTTCCCCTCCCTCCCCTCCGCGGCGGCAAACCGCTGTCTCCTTCCCCTCCCCTCTGCGGCAACAAACCACTGTTTCCTTCCCCTCCCTCCCCTCCGCGGCGGCAAACCGCTGTCTCCTTCCCCTCCCTCCCCTCCGCGGCAACAAACCGCTGTCTCCATCCCCTCCCTCCCCTCCGCGGCGGCAAACCGCTGTCTCCTTCCCCTCCGCGGCAGCAAACCGCTGTCTCCTTCCCCTCCCTCCCCTCCGCGGCGGCAAACCGCTGTCTCCCTCCCCTCCGCGGCAGCAAACCGCTGTCTCCTTCCCCTCCCTCCCATCCGCGGGAAAGAACGGGCGCCTCCTCTCCCCTCTCCCCTCTCCCCCCCCCCCCCGCGGGCAGAACGGGCGCCTCCCACCCCCCCCCCCCCCGCGGGAAAGAACGGGCGCCTCCTCTCCTCTCCCCTCCCCCGTGGGCAGAACGGGCGCCGCCTCCCCCCACCACCAGCGGGAAGAACGGGCGCCTCAGGCTGACTGCAGCATTCTCCGTGCCTGAAGCACTTTCACACAGGTAGGAAGATGGTTTATTTAATCTTTTCTTTGCTTATAAATATTTATTCAGGTTGGATTTATTTGTATAATATTTGTAGATGTATAAATAAGGATTTATTGTAGAATTTAATGAGTTCCCTTCCACCCCCCCTCGTTCTGGACGCCTAATTTGTAACCTGCGCCTGATTTTTTAATGTGTAGAACAGGTTTTTTCAGTTCTACAAAAATCTTCACTTGCTCCATTCTAAGTTAGTTTGGAGTACGTTTTCACTGTGGCAACTTTCAAATCAGGTGTCAGTGGCCGGACACGCCCCCTTTTGAAGAAAAAATTCTGTTCCAAAGTAGAACTGTTCTACCTGACTAGAACTGCAGAAAATAAAATGTGGAGAATTGCGATTTCTAAGATAGTCCGTTCTCCACCAGTTGCTCCTAAAAATCAGGCGCAAATCATGTGGAAACTTGGGCCCTTAATCTCAGGACAAAAAAATGTCCATCTACCTCTAACTTTTGCCACTTCATTCCCATTAGGTTTTGGAGACATTGGGAAGGCGGCCATGAGATACAGAATTTTATTTTTGTAAAAAATTAAAATTAAAATATATTGAAGCAGCATAGCTTCTTTTAAGTACAGGTAAGGTTATGAAACTTCAGAACTTATTACATGCAGTATTCTACCTACCTAACCTTTTTTGGAAAAATAAACATTATTTTGAAATATGCACCAACTATTAATACTTACTATCACTCTGAACATGAAATATGTCTTCCTTCAATTTAATAATGCCTTCATCACAATCCTTAGAAGTAGATTCTGTCCTGGTAAATATTTTCCATATGCGTATCAAGCAGTCTTGTGAACAGCTTGCTAATAAAAGGTTTCCATCTATTAAGAGTACAAAACAAAAATAGTGCATTTGAAAAAACTCTAAAGAAAATAAAGAGATGTTAATCCAAAAGTACATGAATTCAAGCATTTTAAATAAAACAACTCAAAAGACGTTTTTAGCTCAAAAATAAATCACATTAATGGACAATTTGAAATAAGCAAATTAAGAGCAGACTGCGTACAGTTAGTTTGAATCATAACTTGTGCAAATGGCAACTTTAAGACATATTACTATGTTGGTCAACCACTAAAATTGCTTACCAGATGCAGCCCATTCAACTCCTCGAATCCAATCTTCATGGCCCATAAGTGACTGAATTTTCTGAAACTGCAACAAACTTAGTTTTCACTATACCATTAATCAATTATCCCAACATATTCAAATGTACAATACATGATCAGTACAAAGCAATGACATTTACTATTAAGTGAACTCCATCCATAAACACACAAATTTGTTAAGTTACATCAACTTACTTGTTTATCTTCTCGGACAAATAAATAAATTTTGCTATCATCTCCACCACAAGCCAGAATCACAGCTAGAATCAGACAATTTAACAGTGAAATGAACAGAATTACACAGTGTATGACAAAATGCAGTATAATCTTTTTATGGCTTTAATGTTATATTACAAAAGAAAGCCATTTAGCATAATTCATTTTAACAAAGTTTTAACTGACCTCTTCATCTGTTAGTTATAGTACTACTTTAAGTAGAAAGCCAATGCCATCTATGTTTTTACATATACAAACACAAATTCTCCTTCTTTAGGAGTGGAGAGAGGAATTACATATTTAAAAAAATTTATATGCCTACTTAAAATATGTCCATTACAAAATGACAAGTCAAATCAAGCTGACTGCTATTCAGTAAGGGCTTGATGTCCTCCTATTCTTGGATAGCAATGTGGCTACCAGGCCACAAGTAACTAAAACCAACAGACAAGAGGAATGTAATTAGAAATAAAGTAAATGAGTTGACGGCACAAATCATTACAAATGGGTATGATTTGGTGGCCATTACAGAGACATGGTTGCAAGGTGGCCAGGACTGGGAATTAAACATACAGGGGTATCTGACGATTCCGAAAGATAGGCAGGAAGGGAGGTGGGGTAGCTCTGTTAATAAGGGATTATATCAGGGCAGTTGTGAGGGATGATATTGGCTCCAATGAACAAAATGTTGAATCATTGTGGGTGGAGATTAGAGATAGTAAGGGGAAAAAGTCACTGGTCGGCGTAGTTTATAGGCCACCAAATAATAACTTCATGTTGGGGCGGGCAATAATCAAGGGAATAATGGAGGCATGTGAAAAAGGAACGGCAGTAGTTATGGGGGATTTTAACCGACATATCGATTGGTCAAATCAAATCGCAGGGGGTAGCCTGGAGGAGGAATTCATAGAATACATACGGGATTGTTTCTTAGAACAGTATGTAACAGAGCCTACAAGGGAGCAAGCCATTTTGGATCTGGTCCTGTGCAATGAGACAGGAAAAATAAACGATCTCCTCGTAAAAGATCCTCTCGGAATGAGTGATCACAATATGGTTGACTTTGTAATACAGATTGGGGATGAGGAAGTTGTGTCAGAAACGAGCGTACTATGCTTAAACAAAGGGGACTACAGTGGGATGAGGGCAGAGTTGGCTAAAGTAGACTGGAAACAAGGTCTAAATGGTGGCGCAATTGAGGAATAGTGGAGGACTTTTAAGAAGCTCTTTCAAAATGCGCAACAAAAATATATTCCAGTGAAAAAGAAGGGCGGCAAGAGAAGAGATAACCAGCCTTGGACAACCAAGGAAATAAAGGAAAGTATCAAATCAAAGACCAATGCGTATAAGGTGGCCAAGGTTAGTGGGAAACTAGAGGATTGGGAAGATTTTAAGCAACAGCAAAGAATGACTAAAAAAGCAATAAAGAAAGGGAAGATAGATTACGAAGGTAAACTTGCGCAAAACATAAAAACAGATAGTAAAAGCTTTTACAGATATATAAAACGGAAAAGAGTGACTAAAGTAAATGTTGGTCCCTTAGAAGATGAAAAGGGGGATTTAATAATGGGAAATGTGGAAATGGCTGAGACCTTAAACAATTATTTTGCTTCCGTCTTCACAGTGGAAGACACAAAAACCATGCCAAAAATTGCTGGTCATAGGAATGTGGGAAGGGAGGTCCTTGAGATGATCACTATCACTAGGGAGGTAGTGCTGGACAGACTAATGGGATTGAAGGTAGACAAGTCCCCTGGTCCTGATGAAATGCATCCCAGGGTATTAAAAGAGATGACGGAAGTTATAGCAGATGCTTTCGTTATAATCTACCAAAATTCTCTGGACTCTGGGGAGGTACCAGCGGATTGGAGAGCAGCTAATGTAACGCCTCTGTTTAAAAAAGGGGTCAGGCAAAAGGCAGGTAACTATAGGCCGGTTAGTTTAACATCTGTAGTGGGGAAAATGCTTGAAACTATCATTAAGGAAGAAATAGCGGGACATCTGGATAGGAATAGTGCAATCAAGCAGACGCAGCATGGATTCATGAAAGGGAAATCATGTTTAACTAACTTACTGGAATTCTTTGAGGATATAATGAGCATGGTGGATAGAGGTGTACCGATGGATGTGGTGTATTTAGATTTCCAAAAGGCATTCGATAAGGTGCCACACAAAAGGTTACTGCAGAAGATAAAGGTACGCGGAGTCAGAGGAAATGTATTTGCATGGATAGAGAATTGGCTGGCGAACAGAAAGCAGAGAGTCGGGATAAATGGGTCCTTTTCCGGTTGGAAATCAGTGGTTAGTGGTGTGCCACAGGGATCGGTGCTGGGACCACAACTGTTTACAATATACATAGATGACCTGGAAGAGGGGACAGAGTGTAATGCAACAATATTTGCAGATGACACTAAGATTAGTGGGAAAGCGGGTTGTGTAGAGGACTCAGAGAGGCTCAGAGAGATTTGGATAGGTTAAGCGAATGGGCTAAGGTTTGGCAGATGGAATACAATGTCGGAAAGTGTGAGGTCATCCACCTTGGGAAAAAAAAACAGTAAAAGGGAATATTATTTGAATGGGGAGAAATTACAACATGCTGTGGTGCAGAGGGACCTGGGGGTCCTTGTGCATGAATCCCAAAAGGTTAGTTTGCAGGTGCAGCAGGTAATCAGGAAGGCAAATGGAATGTTAGCCTTCATTGCGAAAGGGATGGAGTACAAAAGCAGGGAGTTGTTGCTGCAACTGTATAAGGTATTGGTAAGGCCGCACCTGGAGTACTGCGTGCAGTTTTGGTCACCTTACTTAAGGAAGGATATACTAGCTTTGGAAGGGGTACAGAGACGATTCACTAGGCTGATTCGAGAAATGAGGGGGTTACCTTATGATGATAGATTGAGTAGACTGGGTCTTTACTCCTTGGAGTTCAGAAGGATGAGGGGTGATCTTATAGAAACATTTAAAATCATGAAAGGGATAGACAAGATAGAGGCAGAGAGGTTGTTTCCATTGGTGGGGGAGACTAGAACTAGGGGGAGCCAATTTAAAACCGAGTTGAGAAAGAATTTCTTCTCCCAGAGGGTTGTGAATCTGTGGAATTCTCTGCCCAGGGAAGCAGTTGAGGCTAGCTCATTGAATGTATTCAAGTCAAAGATAGATAGATTTTTAAGCAATAAGGGAATTAAGGGTTATGGGGAGAGGGCAGGTAAGTGGAGCTGAGTCCACGACCAGATCAGCCATGATCTTATTGAATGGCGGAGCAGGCTCGAGGGGCTAGATGGCCTACTCCTGTTCCTAATTCCTATGTTCCTATGTAATACCCCAAACTGTACTTATGATCGCAAGTCTTCCAACTACCCTTACTTCCCATCTACATTACTCTTCCTGTGCAATATTTGAGTAATACTTTTATGTCAACATTGCTATGTAAACATTTACAATGGAAATTCCCACGTTAACAATGGCGCCACTTGTCTGTCATGCTGTAAACAAGTCTCATGTACTTAGGTGGCGCAGTGCGTTAGTCGCTCAGGCCCACTCAACATGTTGTTTTATTTCCTTTATGCAAGAATTTCTCCATTTACCCAGCCTACAATTGATGAAGATAAAAATTGTTCTAAATTTTTATTTTTTCCCTGTATTTTTCCTGGCCTCTCCCAAAACTCGCAGGAGTATTGCTCCCATATCAATTGGCTGCTCCACTACTGTCCAACTGAGAACTGTTGTCTCCGACATATCTCGCCTCATTCTCACTCACATCCTTCCCCACTTCATCATGACAACCCATCGTTGGGCCAAGGTCTGCTGCTCGATATTTCCCACTCGGCTCTGCCTATTCTCTTGCCCATCACTCTTGGGCCTCCCGTCATCGTCACCAGTAAACTGTCACTTCATTTCTCAAACTGCAAAGATGACTTATAATATATCATAAGCATTCATACACTTTTGGAACTGAAGTGTCATTGTATGTGAAGAAGACAAATGAGGCCTAGTGGCAATGCAGAATCACAAGAGACGACAGGGAAGGTGATTACATAAGAACATAAGAACATAAGAATTAGGAACAGGAGTAGGCCATCTAACCTCTCGAGCCTGCTCCGCCATTCAACAAGATCATGGCTGATCTGGCCGTGGACTCAGCTCCACTTACCCGTCCTCTCCCCGTAACCCTTAATTCCCTTATTGGTTAAAAATCTATCTATCTGTGATTTGAATACATTCAATGAGCTAGCCTCAACTGCTTCCTTGGGCAGAGAATTCCACAGATTCACAACCCTCTGGGAGAAGAAATTCCTTCTCAACTCGGTTTTAAATTGGCTCCCCAGTATTTTGAGGCTGTGCCCCCTAGTTCTAGTCTCCCCGACCAGTGGAAACAACCTCTCTGCCTCTATCTTGTCTATCCCTTTCATTATTTTAAATATTTCTATAAGATCACCCCTCATCCTTCTGAACTCCAACGAGTAACGACCCAGTCTACTCAATCTATCATCATAAGGTAACCCCCTCATCTCCGGAATCAGCCGAGTGAATCGTCTCTGTACCCCCTCCAAAGCTAGTATATCCTTCCTTAAGTAAGGTGACCAAAACTGCACGCAGTACTCCAGGTGCGGCCTCACCAATACCCTATATAGTTGCAGCAGGACCTCCCTGCTTTTGTACTCCATCCCTCTCGCAATGAAGGCCAACATTCCATTCGCCTTCCTGATTACCTGCTGCACCTGCAAACTAACTTTTTGGGCAGCACACATCACTCTACAGAGTCTGGCCCAATTCTGCATGGTCAAGGTAGAGCCACAGGTAATTGACCAAAAAAGATTTTATTCGCTGCAGTCTGAGGAACAGTAACAATACGCACAACAGCAGCTCTTCAATTTTTAAAACCGCATTTTACTCTCTCTCTCTGTCCCCGTGCACTTTTTTCCCCAAAAATTGTACCCTTTTTTTCCCCTCCAGCTTTGCCTTTAGTTTTTAAAATGAGCAATTTTCTTTTTTCTCACCTCTCAAATTTTTAAATACCCAGAGGCCGAAATTCACTTCCGCAACAAAGCTAGCGCACCTCCCAACTTTTTGGGGCCATCACCGCCGAAATGTTTTCGGCAGTGCCAAAATCAATGTTCAGCAAAAAACTTTTTTTTAATGGGTTCTTGCGCTAACGAGCAGCATTGTGGGTGTATTAATTGAAGCGGGATCACCATGGAACAATTCAGCATGTTGGTAATGTGAATCTAATGAGCCAGCTGCTCCCTGGTCTTCTTACAGGGCAGGATTTGCAGCTAGGGCGTGAGGAGGGAAGCAGTTTACGTTCAGGATGGCTGGTGTTAGAGGAGCAAGGAGAGCAAGCCGCTTTATCAATGCCGAGCTGGAGACCCTTAAGCAGGGTGTAGAAGGCCAGACGAGACTGCTGTATCCCGACGTGGGGAGATCAACTCGGGAGGTCTTGAGTAATGCATGGAGGGAGATAGCAGGGGAGGTCTAGGGCACCTCCATTCATGAGAGGACTCCCATGCTGTGCAGGAAACAATTCGACAATATCATCGGTCTTATGAAAGTGAGTACCTCTTCCACCAACTGCTGACCTTGCATCTGCGAACCTTTCCTTCAACATTCTCTTGTCTCCCATCCTCACTGTTTAGTCACTCAAGCAACATTTCATTGTTCACGCCTCTATACATATATTTGTTTGTTCTCGCAATGGAGGCTCCCTTTCATCTCACACTTACAGCTGCATGTCAGGGACAAACACTGGTGCACTCATTTCTGATGCGTCATCACAGTAGTACTCACCAACCATTCTTTCTTTTGCAGCCAAACTGGCTCATAAAAACATAAGAAATAGGAGCAGGAGTAGGCCATACGGCCCCTCGAGCCTGCTCCGCAATTCAATAAGATCAGGGCTGATCTGATCATGGACTGAGCTCCACTTCCCTGCCCGCTCCCCATAACCTCTTATCGTTTAAGAAATTGTCTATTTCTGTCTTAAATTTATTCAATGTCCCAGCTTCCACAGTTCTCTGAGGCAACGAATTCCACAGATTTATAACCTTCTGAGAGAAGAAATTTCTCATCTTAGTTTTAAAAGGGCAGTCCCTTACTCTAAGATCATGCCCTCTAGTTCTAGTCTTCCCCATCAGTGGAAACATCCTCTCTGTATCCACCTTGTCAAGCCCCCTCATAATCTTATACGTTTCGATAAGATCACCTCGCATTCTTCTGAATTCCAATGAGTAGAGGCTCAACCTACTCAACCTTTCCTCATAAGCCAACACCTCATCTCCGGAATCAACCTAGTGAACCTTCTCTGAACTGCCTCCAAAGCAAGTATATCCTTTCGTAAATATGGAAACCAAAACTGCACACAGTATTCCAGGTGTGGCCTCACCAATACCTTGTATAACTGTAGCAAGACTTCCCTGCTTTGATACTCAGTAGGTTCGTTCGAAATTTCAGCCTTCGCAAGCATTGTTCATCACTGAGTTCCAGGAAGGAGAACTGATGTCTGTAGACCCTTTGAGGCCTCCTTCCCCCAGGTCTGTGTTGGCCACCTCCCATGGCAGCTGGATGATGTCCTTCTACCTGGTCCTTCTCTGCAGGCTGTGGCCCAATATGTGATGGGGGAGTTCAGCATATCTGACCCTCCTCCTGACGCCATCTCCATCCTGGCCACCCTCCCTACATGGAGGTCTGCGCACATCTGCAGACCCTTCTCTCTGCTGGGCAGCCATGGCTACTGCCTCCCTTGCCCGCTGCCTCTCTGCACGTTGCTGATGGCGCTGCCTTCTCCTGCGTGCCGCCCTGTGTCTGACAAGGTGTACAAGACGTTCCCCTGCCAACACTGATCCCATTGTGTGTGAAGGCTGCACCCTGACACGCAGGCCTCTGGAGCACAGAATGAGGCTACAGGCCTCCACTAATCACAGAGCGAAAAGTCCTGCAAACACTCCAAAAATGATAAAGAGCACTCAGCAGGTTAAAGAAATCCACAAAACCAACAACAAAAGTTTGTAGAAAAAATACCGCTGATCGCGGAAATCTTCCACTGTCCTCCTCCAGTGGTGTCGAGTATAACGGCAAAGTGTACCAACCCAAAATACTGGAGGGGGGGCACTGTCCAAAAACACCCTCTTTTTATACCTGAATATGGGTGGCGTGGCCACATAGCAGTGATGCACACCCTGATGATGTCACCATGGCCGCAAGCCCCTTACTGGAGCAGTAGTTGGCGGCAGTCCTCACCGCTGAAACCCCCCCCCAATATACGTGGGGGGGCACAATCGGCCACGACGCACCGGCCAACTGATACTGCCAAATGGCCACTGAAAACCCATGGTAACGGTCCTTCCCGGGTCCCTGAATTTCAGCCCCCCAATCTCTATGTTTAAATATCCAGTTCTACTTTTTCCACCACTCCTCTCTAATTTTTAGCAGTCCCACTTTGCTCACCTTCCCACACTCATCTTAAATCACTTAATTCTCTTCTATTTTCCCACTTGCTCTTGCTTTAAGCCCCTTTTAATTGCATTTTTCTTAGCCCTCTCCTCTTAAAAATCCTGTTGTGCTTAGTTAAAATCTTAATAAGGCATAATGCCATTTCTAAAAACTATTTACATAAAACCCATATTGTTTTAAAATATATCCTCAACTCACCATAAGTAATGTCATCAGAGATCTACCAGCAATCTATGGGAGATCTACTAAAATTCCAATTTGTCAGCACTTACCATCACTGCCTGGCAATCGGGCTAACGCGACATCCATCATAAAACCATTTCCGAATGACAGTGTTTGTATACATTCACCTAGCCATAAACAAATTATGCTATTTAGTCTTGCATTTTGTGACTTGAAATACTTGTAAAAAAGATGAGGAACATATAAAATAATATGCTATACAATCATATAATGGCAATCACCATGCAATGTTCCCTTTAAAAATGTTTTGGGTGCGCGGCCCCTTTAAGGGGCTGCACGATGCATTCAAAATACCACACATGGGCGGTTTTCTTCTTTAAAAACCGGCTCACCGGCTGCGCAGGAGCTGCAGAGCGCTAAAGGGAACATTGTCACATGTCCAAACGGAATGCATGATGCAAGTTAATCATTTATGAATTGTTGTAATACACTGATAGTTCTCTAAACTTCCCAAGATTACAAAAACAAATGGGAACAATCACACTGCTTCGCTCTGCCAGAATTGTTAAATCTATTTTTAAAAATAAATTCACAACTCTCACAATAAACTCAATATTCTGAATCATCTGTTGGCGTGCATGATAAAGTACAACATCCCCACTGACACCTGGGAGTCCCTGGCCAAAGACCGCCCTAAGTGGAGGAAGTGCATCCGGGAGGGCACTGAGCGCCTCGAGTCTCACCGCTGAGTGCATTCAGAAAACAAGCGCAGGCAGCGGAAAGAACGTGCGGCAAACCTGTCCCACCCTCCCTTACCCTCAACGATTGTCTGTCCCACATGTGGCAGGGACCGTGGCTCTCATATTGGACTGTTCAGCCACCTAAGGACTCATTCTAAGAATGGAAGCAAATCTTCCTCGATTCCAAGGGACTGCCTATGATGATGATGATGAATTGTACACATCAATGTGAGGGTTAATAAGAAGCATGTCTCATTTCTGGGATCTCAGCAGAGATGGAATAAAATGGAAGTGCTACAACACAGCGCAATACATGGCTTCCTAGAGTAGCTCCTTCTAAAAACCACCTTTTATATATTATCACTATACCTCATGAAAGTGCATTATTCTTGCACTGACCATTTTCTGCCTCCTATGTTCCTCCAACAGTTTCAACTTTGGAAGTTGAAACCTAGATTCAAAACTTGGGACTTTTGCAAAATGAGAATTAGATTTCATTCAAAATGTTATTAGTAATGGGACTAAAAGTCATTTGCAAAATTACCACATAGTGAGTATTCATCTCAGTAACTCTGCTGAGCTGCTTAGCAGAGATCGCAGAAGGAATGGGAGAAAAATAATTTATTTTTTAAACTTACAAAACACATTTACTCCAAGTTGCTATGACAAATCATTTTATTAAGACAGCTTAGAAAGGCAATGTCTTTGGAGAAGGTTTCCAACCTACCCTCTTGCCTAGAGACCATTTAGAGATTTCAAAAAGAACAGACAATTAATTTCAATGAAGATAGCACAAGCTTTAAAAGAAATATTCACTGCACACACTTGAATACTTGAGTAGTCAGAGACCAAGACCAACTGTGAACTTTTTATTCATGAATCTTGGCTGTACAGATAAGACGACACCACCAGCTACTGCTAACTAATAATTAATTAGAATGTGATTAGGCTGCTGAAAGTCAAAAAAAAGCAGAAAACTATTCAATTTCAATGAACAGCACTCCAAAACAGTCCAATCCAGCATCATTCCAAAGGAAAAGGAAAATACAACAGATGCTGGAAATCTGAAATAAAAACAGAAAATGCTAGAAATGCTCAGCAGGTCAAGCAGCATCTGTGGAGATAGAAACAGAGTTAATGGCCTTGAAATTACAGTGTCTTTAATGGTGAGGCTATCCTTCTGAAAGGCCACGCAATTTCTGGGTTTTCGTGCATGCACAAAAATCCAGAACTAGCGATTTGTCAAGGACTGGCAAAAGCAGGCATAGGGTCTGCTTTCATCAGAGTAAGGGTTATTATAAACCTTAAAATAAATGAAACTTTAATTTTTATTGTATTTGGTGAAACGAATGGAGTTATGAATAATATTGAAATTTAGAACATTTATATTTCTTCGAATTGACTAAATTGTTCAATTATTTGGGGATTCCATTGCGTGTCGGTAGGGGATTCTGTTGCTAAATGACTGCAATGGAATCCTCCTTTCTCATTGGAGGACCGGGCCCACATGATCCAAGGCTTCCGAACCACCTGCGCCCCTGGGATCTGTGGGTCTTTCTGCCGCTGTACACATGGAAGCTTGAGATCTGAACTCTCCGCAGCTTGGACGGAGGTGCGGAAATGTTTTGCGGGTCGGAGACGTACTCTGGAGGTACACCACTGACTGCAATTTCAGGGCCATTGCTTAAGGTCAATGACCTTTCATCAGAATTGAAGTTGATCCATAGCAATAGCACTGACATATTACATATAAATCAAGACTTTCATTTACTTGTACTTCTTTCAATTGACCAGCCGACCAATGAGGATAAAAGCAGCAGGCTGCAAGCATCGCAAGACCAACAGGGATAAAAGCAGCCAGCCCAACAGCACCAACCGACTTGGGAGTGGGATAATTAAAAAGAAATCAAAGTGTGACATCACAGGAAAGCAGGGAAGTGCTTGGTTGGTCAGTATTTTTCTTGGGCATTGGTTTAAATTAAGAGCCGGGATTAAAAATTAGTAACTTCAAAACTTAATTAATTAAATAATATATTCGAGATGGCAGGGGAGAAGATGTATTACTGCTGTAGCATCATCATCAGCATGTGGGAGCTGGTGGACACCAATGAGGTCCACGGCGACCACATCTGGGTCAGTGTTGGTTGCTCGAGGAACGTTGGCTCCGTGTTAATGAGCTGGAGTCCGAGCTGCGGACACTGAGACACATCAGGAGGGAGAGAGTTACCTGTGTTCCAGGAGGCAGTCACACCCCTTAGATTAATTAATTCAAATTTGGTCCGTGGTCAGGGACAGGAGAGTGTGACTCTGAGCGAGGCAGGTCTGGGGACCCAGGGCATAGTGATGCCTCAGCCCTTGCTCTTGTCTAACAGATTCGAGGCTCTTACTCCCTGTGTGGACGAGAGCAGGGACTGCAGGGAGGATGGGCAAACTGACCATAGCACCGTGGTACAGGGGGCCATTCAAGTTGGGGGAGTAAAAAGAAATGTAGTAGTGGCAGGGGACAGTATAGTTAGGGGATAGATATTGTTCTCTGCAGCTGATTGTGAGCCCCAAAGGCTGTGTTGCCTTCCAGGGTTAAAGACATCTCCTCTGGGCTGTAGAGGAACTTGGAGTGGGGGGGAGAGGGGCAGTGGAAGATCCAGTACCAACGACCTAGGTAGGACTAACAAAGAGGTTCTGCTGACTGATTATGAGCAGCTAGGGACTAAATTAAAAAGCAGCGCCACAAAGGGAATAATCTCTGGATTACTAAATGAGTCACAAGCAAATTTGCATAGGGTAAATCGGATCAGAGAAATTAATGCGTGGCTCAAAGAATGGTGTGGGAGGAATGGGTTTCACTTCATGGGGCACTGACACCAGTACTGGGATAGAAGGGAGTTATTCTGTCGGGACGGACTTCATTTGAACCAGGCTGGGACCAGTGTCCTGGCGAATCAAATAATTAAGGCTGTAGATAGGGCTTTAAACTAAATAGTGGAGGGGGAGGGATCCGGTGAGCGGAAATTTAAAAAGTCAAATGGAAAGGAGAAGGCAAAAGTGCAGAGTACCGATAAGGGTAATGATAACCAGAGTGTGACAGGAAGGGACAGGGCGTATACACATCAGACAAAATTAAAAGCTCTATATCAGAACGCACAAAGCATTCCCAACAAAACAGATGAGTTGAAGGCTCAAGTAGAAATAAATGGGTATGATCTGATTGCCATGATCGAGACGTGATTGCAAGGTGACCAAGGCTGGGAACTGAATATTCAGGGGTAGTTGCCATTTAAGATAGGCAGAAAGGAAAAGGAGGTGGAGTAGCTCTGTTAACAAGGGATGAGATCAGTGCAGCAGTGAGAAATGAGAAATGATATGGATAGTGAGAAATGATATTGGTTCAGAAAAATCAAGATGTAGAATCAGTTCGGGTGGAGATAAGAAGTAATAAAGGAAAGAAGTCACTGGTGGCAGTGGTCTACAGGCCCCCAAACAGTAACAACACTGTAGGACAGAGTATAAATCAAGAAAAAATGGAGGCTTGTAACAAAGGTATGGCACTAATCATGGGCAATTTTAATCTTAATATTGATTGAACAAATCAAATTGGCAAAGGTAGGCTTGAGGAAGAGTTCATGCGGAATGGTTTCTTGGAATAATACGTTGTGGAACGAACCAGGGGGCAGACTATTTTAGATCTGTTAAGAGCAACATAGAAACATAGAAACATAAAAACATAGAAAATAGGTGCAGGAGTAGGCCATTCGGCCCTTCGAGCCTGCACCACCATTCACTAAGATCATGGCTGATCATTCCCTCAGTACCCCTTTCCTGCTTTCTCTCCATAACCCCTCGATCCCTTTAGCCATAAGGGCCATATCTAACTCCCTCTTGAATATATCCAATGAGCTGACATCAACAATTCTCTGCGGTAGAGAATTCCATAGGTTAACAACTCTCTGAGTGAAGAAGTTTCTCCTCATCTCAGTCCTAAATGGCTTACCCCTTATCATTAGACTGTGTCCCCTCGTTCTGGACTTCCCCAACATCAGGAACATTCTTCCTGCATCTAACCTGTCCAATCCCATCAGAATTTTATCTGTTTCTATGAGATCCCCTCTCATCCTTCTAAACTCCAGTGAATACAGGCCCAGTTGATCCAGTCTCTCCTCATCTGTCAGTCCTGCCATCCTGGGAATCAGTCTGGTGAACCTTCGCTGTACTCCCTCAATAGCAAAAACGTCCTTCCTCAGATTAGGAGACCAAAACTGAACACAATATTCCACGTGAGGCCTCACCAAGGCCCTGTACAACTGCAGTAAGACCTCCCTGCTCCTATACTCAAATCCTCACGCTATGAAGGCCAACATACCATTTGCCTTCTTCTCCGCCTGCTGTACCTGCATGCCAACTTTCAATGACTGATGTACCATGACACCCAGGTCTCGTTGCACCTCCCCATTTACTAATCTGCCGCCATTCAGATAATAGTCTGCCTTCGTGTTTTTGCCACCAAAGTGGATAACCTCACATTTATCCACATTATACTGCATCTGCCATGCATTTGCCCACTCACCTAACCTGTCCAAGTCACCCTGCAGCCTCTTAGCGTCCTCCTCACAGCTCACACTGCCACCCAGCTTAGTGTCATCTGCAAACTTGGAGATATTACACTCAATTCATCTAAATCATTGATGTATATTGTAAATAGCTGGGGACCCAGCACTGAGCCCGTTGCACCCCACTAGTCACTGCCTGCCATTCCGAAAAGGACCTGTTTATCCCGACTCTCTGCTTCCTGTCTGCCAACCAGTTCTCTATCCACGTCAGTACTTTACACCCAATGCCATGTGCTTTAATTTTGCACACCGATCTCTTGTGTGGGACCTTGTCAAAAGCCTTTTGAAAGTCCACATACACCACATCCACTGGTTCTCCCTTGTCCACTCTACCAGTTACATCCTCAAAAAATTCTAAAAGATTTGTCAAGCATGATTTCCCTTTCATAAATCCATGCTGACTTGGACCGATCCTGTCACTGCTTTCCAAATGTGCTGCTATTTCATCTTTAATAATTGATTCCAACATTTTCCCCACTACTGGTGTCAGGTTAACTGGTCGATAATTACCCATTTTCTCACTCCCTCCTTTTTTAAAAAGTGGTGCTACATTAGCTACCCTCCAGTCCATAGGAACTGAAACATAGAAACGTAGAAAATAGGTGCAGGAGCAGGCCATTCGGTCAGCTGTGGGGACACTTTATGAAAGTCCAGCTGTAACAAGCAAAATGTTGTTGAGCAATGTCGGGTGCAAATTGCAATCAGCTAATGTAGGGGCGAACACCTAATGGTCATATACTGGTCCAGCGGGCTATCCAATGCTGTAGCCTGTGTCCCCGGGACCAGAACGCTGTATGTATCATTAAAGTGTCCCCACAGTTGACAGAAGTAGACAAGCCGCACAGTAAACGATCCCCGGAGAGCAGAGGCACCGGTAGCGATACCCTGCCTCAGATCGGTTTAACATTGCAGGCACCCGATGGCATGAACCGCCACAGGCCAGAAACAGTAAACTGTGCCTATGCTCGTAGTCGGCTACCGTCGCCCACCACCCGGGTGCAAAAGGCGCAGCCCACAAACCCACTCGCCACCACAGCTATGCCCAAGAGCGAAGGGTCACCCGCAACATCTTCTCCGAACGGGACCTGGACCAGCAGGATGCCAAACTAGAGAGTGCTCACAATGGTGCCTTCAAGGAAAGTAAGTCAGCAGTCCCATGCGAACTGCTACACAGACAAAGTAGCCCCACCGCCGCTTAGACGAAACGCTCACTCGCTCAGACCGTTTCCCAGGGAGCAGCAGTGACAGTGTGCAAACGAAAAGGACAGGGAGGTCACAGACACATCAGTTGTCTTTGGGCCTGCCCGACACTAGGAGTAACGGCAAGAGCCCTGAGCTCCGCCAACTCGAGCAAAATGAGCTCACCTCACCCACAGACCCACTAGCATGGGGAGCTGCGCCACCACCAGACGACCCGGATCTCATCCGGCCGTGCTGGAACTAGACTGTCCTTGTGTACTTGCACTGATATACCTGTACTCATCGTGTAAATGTACCACAGAAAAAGAAACACAACTGTAATCCACCCAACAAATGTACCAAGATGTAAATGTAAACCCCATGTGATGAACTTGAATGCAATTTGCATGTAACGGGCCATTAGCATGATCTCTGTGTGGTGGTGGGGGTGGAGGGGGGGGGCGGGCAGAGAATGGAGTAGTCATGGACTCACAACCAGAAACCACGGGGATCTCCACTGGCAACAAATCTCACTACCAACCCACCCAAGCTAGAAGCGACCCTCCAATGGTCAACCAGGAAGAGCAAAGCCCAGGTCACCGTCAATGTACAAGTCAATTTGCATTAAAGACTTGGCGGGAAGTGATGTTATGTATGTAGACCATGTATACTGACTGTATAGTCACATAAGGTGACACTAGGAGTAATGGCAAGAGCCCTGAGCTCCGCCAACTCGAGCAAAATGAGCTCACCTCGCCCACAGACCCACCAGAGGGCACTGCGGTGGGAGACCTGAGGGTCACCTGCATAGGTGTGCAGGGCACAGTATAAAAGGCTGCCCACATGCTTGTGCATCACTCTGGAATTCCAATAAATGGGACTAAAGTCACACCAGCTCAAGTACAATACTAGACCTTGTGGAGTCATTCATAAGAGTATTAAAGACATACACCCTGGATTCCAATCCCTCCCTCAGTCTTTTCCGCTCCCTATCTGCGACCTGGTGCCCAAGGCCTACCCGCCTGACGGCCAACCAGCCTCTCAATCTGGCTGGCTCCGGCCGGGTAACGGAGAAAAAAAATGTTCATCAGATCCTGCAATTAAATTTGGCAAGGCCCAAGGTAAGCCTGTTTTTTTGGGTTTTCCAACCTCAATCTAGCCACCCCCCGGTCTTCGACTAAAAATGCAGCCCCCAAGTATTTACAGCCACAGAATGCTGAGATTTGTGGATGCAGCCATATTGATATTATTATAACTGTCCTACAAGGGAATATACATTAAATGGTACGACACTAAAAGCGCAGAGGAACAAAGGGAGTGCAGATCCACAGATCCTTGAATGTAGCAGGCGGGTAGATAAGATGATTAAGAAGGCATATGGAATACTAGCCTTTATTCGTCGAGGCATGGAATAGAGGAGCAAAGACTTTGGGCCCAAGTTTCCACATGATTTGCGCCTGATTTTTAGGAGCAACTGGTGGAGAACGGACTATCTTAGAAATCGCAATTCTCCACATTTTTTCTTCTGCAGTTCTAGTCAGGTAGAACAGTTCGACTTTGGAACAGAATTTTTTCTTCAAAAGGGGGCGTGTCCGGCCACTGACGCCTGATTTGAAAGTTTCCACAGTGAAAACGTATTCCAAACTAACTTCGAATGGAGCAAGTGAAGATTTTTGTAGAACTGAAAAAACCTGTTCTACACATTAAAAAATCAGGCGCAGGTTACAAATTAGGCGTCCAGAACGAGGTGAGGTGGGGGGGGGAGGGGAAGTCATTAAATTCGACAATAAATCCTTATTTATACTTCTACAAATATTATACAAATAAATCCAACCTGAATAAACATTTATAAGCAAAGAAAAGATTAAATAAACCATCTTCCTACCTGTGTGAAAGTGCTTCAGCCAGGGAGAATGCTGCAGGCATTCGTTCCCGTGGGGGGGGGGGGAAGGAGGAGACGGCCGTTCGTTCCCGCGGGGGGGGAGGGGGGAAGGAGACAGTGAGAAGGCTGCAGGAAGCCTCAGTGCTGATGTGCTGATGGCAATGTGCTTTTATTAAAAAATGTTCAAAAATTAAACAGCTACAAAGAACTACAAAAATGGCCGAGTGCCAATGTTTCCTTCACACTGCGCGTGCGCGAACGCTCCAACGTGCACGCGCAGCGTTGCCGGCAGGAAAAAAACTAATTTAAATGGTACCCGCCCGCTCCCACTTACAAAATCGGCGCGAGTGTAGGCTCCGCCCCCCTGGGCGCCACACCAAACAGACAAGGAGCTGCAGGGCTCTCCAGGATCGCGTGTTTTTTTTCCGGCGCTGTTTTAGGCGCGAAAAACGGGCGCCCATCTCGGAGGGGCGCCCGTTTTTTATCGTGTGGAAACTTGGGCCCTTTATGCTTGAACTGTATAAAACACTGGTTAGGCTAGGCTGTAGCTGGAGTACCGTGTGCAATTCTGGTCACCACATTACAGGAAAGATGTGATTGCACTGGAAGGAGGCCATTTCGACCCATCATGTCCACGCTGGCCGACAAAGAGCTATCCAGCCTAATCCCATTTTCCAGCTCTTGGTCCGTAACACTGCAGGTTACGGCACTTCAAGTGCACATCCATGCACTTTTAAAATGTGATGAGGGTTTCTGCCTCTACCACCCTTTCACGCAGTGAGTTCCAAACCCGCACCACTCTCGCTAAAGAAATTTCCCCTCAAATCTCCTCTAAAACTCCCCCAATTATTTTAAATCTAATGCTGCCTGGTTATTGACCCCTCTGCTAAGGGAAATAGGTACTTCCTATCCACTCTATCTTGGCCCCTCATAATTTTATACACCTCAATAAGGTCTCCCCTCAGCCTCCAAAGAATACAAACCCAGCCTATCCAATCTTTCCCCATAGCTAAAGTTCTCCAGTCCAGGCAACATCATCGTAAATCTCTTCTGTAGCCTTTCTAGTGCAATCACATCCTTCCTGTAATGTGGTGACCAGAACTGCACGCAGTACTCTAGCTGTGGCCTAACTAGTGTTTTATACAGTTCAAGCATAATCCCCTTGTTCTTGTATTCTATGCTTTGGCTAATAAAGTCAAGTATTTCGTATGCCTTCTTAGCCACCTTATCTATCTGTCCTGCTACCTTCAGGGATCTGTGGACATGCAGTCCATGGTAGCTTCGTTCCTCTACATTTCTCAATGTCCCACTATTTAATGTGTATTCCCTTGCCTTGTTAGCCCTCTCCAAATGCATTACCTCACACTTCTCAGGATCGAATTTCATTTGCTACTGTTCTGCCCACCTGACCAGTTCATTGATATCTTCCTGCAGTTTACAGCTTTTTTTCTTCATTATCAACCACACAGCCAATTTTATTATCACCTGCAAACTTCTTGATCATAACCCCAACATTCAAATCTAAATCACTGATATATAACCACAAAAACCAAGGGACCTAGTACTGAGCCCTGCGGAACCCCACTTGAAACAGCTTTCCAGTCACAAAAACACCCATCAGCCATTACCCATTGCTTCCTGCCTCTAAGCCAATTTTGGATCCAACTTGCCACTTTGCCCTGGATCCCATGGGCTTTTACTTTCTTGACCAGTCTGCCATGTGGGACCTTATCAAAAGCCTTGCTAAAATCCATATACACTACATCAAATGCACTACCCTCATCGATCCTCCTTGTTAACTCCTCAAATAATTCAATTAAGTCAGTCAGACACGACCTTCCCTCAACAAATCCGTGCTAACTGTCCTTGATTAATCCATGTCTTTCTAAATGAAGATGTATCCTGTCCCTCAGAATTCTTTCCAATACTTTTCCCACCACCGAGGTTAGGCTGACTGGCCTGTAATTACTCAGTCGATCCCTTTCGCCCTTTTTAAATAAAGGCACAATTAGCCAGAGAGGATTGGAAAATGATGGTCAGAGCCTCTGCTATTTCCCCTTTTACTTCTCTTAACAGCCTGGGATACATTTCATCTAGTCCTAGGGATTTACCCACTTTCAAAGCTGCTAAGCACCTTACTACTTCCTCTCTCACAATGTTTATTTCATCCAATATTTCACACTCCTTCTCCCTGAATGCAATGTCTGCATCGCCCCTCTCTTTTGTAAAAACAGACGCAAAGTATTCATTAAGAACCATACCCACGTCTTCTGCCTCTACGCACAGATTACCTTTAAGGTCTCCAATAGGCCTTACTCTTTCTTTAGTTATCCTCTTGCTCTTAATGTATTTATAGAACATCTTTGGGGTTTCCTTGATTTTACTTGCCAACATTTTTTCATGCTCTCTCTTTACTTTCCTAATTTCCGTTTTAATTGCACCCCTGCACTTTCTATACTCCTCTAGGGTTTCTGAAGTATTGAGCCTTCAGTATCTGTCATAAGCCTTCCTTTTTTTATCCAGCCCTGTATGTCCCTTGACATTCAGGGGACTCTAGATTTGTTAGCCCCACCCTTTTTCTTTAAGAGAACATACTTGCTCTTAGCCCTTAGGATCTGCTCCTTGAATGCGTCCCACTACTCCGACACTGATTTACCTTCAAGTAGCTGTTTCCAGTCCACTTTGGCTAAATCCGATCACAACTTAGCAAAATTGGCTTTTCCCCAATTGAGAACTTTTATTCCTGGTCTATCTTTGTCCTTTTCCGTAACTACCCTAAATCTAACTGAATTTTGATCACTAGTACCAAAATGCTCTCCCACTGATACCCTTTCCACCTGCTCAGCTTCATTCCCTAAAACTAAGTCCAGAATCGCCCGCTCCATTGTTGAGCTTGTTACATACCGGCTAAATGCATTTTAGGAATTCCACACCCTCTATACCTTTCACACTAATTTTATCCCAGTTAATATTAGAGTAGTTGAAATCCCCTACTGTTACTGCCCTATAGTTTTTGCACTTCTCAGAAATTTGCCTATATATTTGTTCTTCTATCTCCCTCGGATTGTTTGAGGATCTATCATAAATCCCCAGCAATGGGGATTGCCTCTTTTTTGTTCTCCAATTCAATCCATATCACCTCATTTGATGATACTTCTAACATATCATCCATTCTCACAGATGTAATTGTTTCTTTAATCAATACTGCGACCCTCTTCTTTTTTAACCCCCTCAATATCCCGCCTGAAAACCCTGTAACCAGGAATGTTGAGCTGCCATACCTGCCCTTCTTTCAGCCATGTGTCAGTAATGGCTATAATATCACACTCTCAAGTGTCTATCTGTGCTCTCAGCTCATCTACCTTATTTCCTATACTCCTTGCAATGAAGTATATACCATTTAGTACTGCCAAACTCCATTGTTGTCTATTTTCTAGCCCTTGTTTCCTCTCTTCCAAATTCACGTTCTAGTTTTTACTTTCCAATTTCAGCTTTGCTTCTCGGGTTCCCATCCTGCTGCCAAGCTAATTTAACCCCCCCACCCCCGCCAGGATATTTGTTCCGGCTCTTTTGAATGTTAAACTAGTAAGATAGCCGGGCGGGGGGGGGTCTATAAGAAACGTAACCAGCCTCAATATAAACACAACAGGAAAAGAGAGCACAGGAAAGAATAAAGGGAGCAAGTGAATAAATAGAATTATAGAACAGAAGTCTAAAAAGATGGTTAAACATAAAGTGAGAGGAAATCCTATTAAAAATGAGTTAAACTGTCTGTAGAGCAGTGCACACATGTCCGTAATAAAACAGGGGAACTGGGGGCAATCATACGTTGCGAGGAACCAGACATAGTAAGGGTTACTGAGACATAGCTGCAGAAAAATCAAGACTGGGAATTAAACATTGCGGCTATAGTATATTTAGAAAAGATAGAGAGGGAAAAAGGGGAGGTGGAGTCGCTGTACTTATTAGGAATAACAATGGCAGTAGAAAAAAGTGACGCAGCGATCAGCAAGACAAAAATACAATTCATATGGATAGAGATGAAAGATAATAAAGGATCAATCAACTACAACAATTGTATATCCTTGTCTGGCGTAAAATTAAAAAGGGGAAGATGGCTCAACCATGGCTAACAAGGGAAATTAGGGATAGTGTTAAATCCAAGGAAGAGGCATATAAATTGGCCAGAAAAAGCAACAAACCTGAGGACTGGGAGAAATTTAGAATCCAGCAGAGGAGGTCTAAGGGTTAAATAGGAGGGGTAAAATAGAGTATGAGAGCAAGCTTGCAGAGAACATAAAAACTGATTGCAAAAGCTTCTGTAGATATGTGAAGAGAAAAAGATTAGTGAAGACTAATGTAGGTCCCTTGCAGTCAGAATCAGGTGAATTCATAATAGGGAACAAGGAAATGGCAGACCAATTGAACAAATACTTTAGTTCTGTCTTCACTAAGGAAGACACGAATAATTTCCCGAAAATACTAGGGGACCGAGGGTCTAGCGAGAAGGGGGAACTGAGGAAATCCTTATTGTGTTAGCGAAATTGATGGGATTGAAGGCCGATAAATCCGCAGGGCCTGATAGTCTGCATCCCAGAGTACTTAAGGAAGTGGCCCTCGAAATAGTGGATGCATGGGTGGTCATTTTCCAATATTCTATAGACTCTGGATCAGTTCCTATGGATTGGAGGGTAGCTAATGTAACCCCACTTTTTAAAAAAGTAGGGAAAGAAAACAGGGAATTAGACTGGTTAGCCTGACATCAGTAGTGGGGAAAATGTTGGAATCAATTATTAAACATGTAATAGCAGCGCATTTGGAAAGCAGAGACAGGATCGGTCCAAGTCAGCATGGATTTATGAAAGGGAAATCATGACTGACAAATCTTCTAGAATTTTTTGAGGAAGTAACTAGTAGAGTAGACAAGGAAGAACCAGTGGATGTGGTGTATTTGGAATTTCAAAAGGCTTTTGACAAGGTCCCACACAAGAGATTAGTGTGCAAAATTAAAGCACATGGCATTGGAGGTAATGTATTGACGTGGATAGAGAACTGGTTGGCAGACAGGAAGCAAAGAGTAGGAATAAACGGGTCCTTTTCAGAATGGCAGGCAGTGACTAGTGGGGTGCCACAGGGCTCAGTGCTGGGACCCCAGCTATTTACAATATACATTAACGATTTGGATGAAGGAATTGAGTGTAATATATCCAAGATTGCAGATGACACTAAACTGGGTGGCGGTGTGAGCTGTGAGGAGGATGCTAAGAGGCTGCAGGGTGGCTTGGACAGGTTAGGTGAATGGGCAAATGCATGGCAGATGCAGTATAATGTGGATAAATGTGAGGTTATCCACTGGTGGTAAAAACAGGAATGCAGATTATTATCTGAATGGTGACAGATTAGGAAAAAGAGAGGTGCAACGAGACCTGGGTGCCATGGTACATCAGTCATTGAAAGTTGGCATGCAGGTCCAGCAGGTGGTGAAGAAGGCAAATGGCATGTTGGCCTTCATAGCGAGAGGATTTGAGTATAGGAGCAGGGAGGTCTTACTGCAGTTGTACAGGGTCTTGGTGAGGCCACACCTCGAATATTGTGTACAGTTTTGGTCTCCTAATCTGAGGAAGGACATTCTTGCAATTGAGGGAGTGCAGTGAAGGTTCACCAGATTGATTCCCGGGATCGCAGGACTGACATATGAAGAAAGACTAGATTGACTCGGCTTATATTCACTGGAATTTAGAAGAATGAGAGGGGGATCTCATAGAAATATATAAAATTCTGACGGGATTGGACAGGTTAGATGCAGGAAGAATGTTCCCGATGTTGGGAAAGTCCAGAACCAGGGGTTATAGTCTAAGGATAAGGGGTAAGCCATTTAGGAACGAGATGAGGAGAAACATCTTCAATTAAAGAATTGTGAACCTGTGGAATTCTCTACCACAGAATGTTGTTGAGGCCAGTTCGTTAGATATATTCAAAAGGGAGTTAGATGTGACCCTTACGGCTAAAGGGATCAAGGGGTATGGAGAGAAAGCAGGAATGGGGTACTGAAGTTGCATGATCAACCATGATCATATTGAATGGTGGTGCAGACTCAAAGGGCCGAATGGCCTACTCCTGCACCTATTTTCTATGTTTCTGTTTCTAGTCTACAGACCACCTAATAGTGGAAGGGAGGTGGAGGAAGAAATATGCAGACAAATTAGGGAAAGGAGTAAAAAACATAGAATAATCATCACGGGGGATTTCAACTAACCTGATAGTAATTGACAGAAGAGGTAGGTAAAGGGAATAAGGGAATGGGGTTCTGACTGTGTACAGGACTCCTTTCTAACCCAATATGTAAAAAGCCCAACAAAGGAGGATTCGCTATTGGATCTAGTAATGGGAAATGATAAGAGATCAGAGCAGATAAGAGAAGTAAAAGTAGCGGAACATCAAGGCAATAGTGACCACAATATAATACACTTTATGATAAGTGAGAAGGACATAAATGGGTAAAATCAAGGTAATAAATTGGAGAAAAGCTGATTTTGAGGGGCTGAGAACAGAACTTGGGAAAATAAAATGGGTGACAATATTGGCAAAAAACGATGTAGAACAGTAATGGGAAACATTTAAAACGGTGTTCAACAGAGTGCAGGAATAATATATTCCTCTGAAAGGAAAGAACAAACTAAACATTAATGAGACTCCATGGATGAATAAAGTCATAAGGAAACAACTGAGGGTAAGGAAAGAGGCATATATTAAGTACATAGACAGCAGGGGAGTGCCAGATAAGCATGAATAAGAAAAGATTAGGAGAGAAGTAAAAAAAAAAACAATTAGGAATGCAAAGAGGAACTATGAAATTAAATTATCAAGGAATACAAAACAAAATAGTTAAATATTTTACAGATGCATCAATAAAAAAAAGGAAGGTTGGGACGGGAATAGGCACATTCAGGGATAGACAGGATAATACCACAGGTAATGTTAAAGAGATGGTAGAAATATTAAACAATTATTTTGCTTCAGTATTTGCCAGGGAGATAGAACAGATGGACATGACATTGGATGATGAGATTAGTATTGAGATAAGTACATTTAAAATAAAGAAGGCATATATTGGGGCAGAAATTCCAGCCTCCCAAGCTCCGTACTGAGTGTGTATGGACCCGGGAAGGCATCGCAAAAGCCGGTTTTCAGCGCACAATGCATATGGCGCTGAAAACCGGCTTTTCCGATCTGTCAAGCTGGAGCTTGACAGATCTTCCGTATCTCCAGAGCGAGGACATTTGCAAGGGCAAGATTGCGGTACTTACCCATATCTTGCCCAGCAAATGTCCTCAAAACTCTTGCGCCTGATAAAAGCAGGCGCATAGCTTACTTTTACAGGCATAAGAGTTTTAAAATACACAAAAACATTTTAAAATAAAATTATAAAATCACATTTTATTGTTAAAAACCCTCCCAACTACGGTAAGTTTATTTTAAACCATAATTTAAAAAACTTTTTTAAAAATCGGAAAATATGTATTTTTTTAAATACATAAATAACTAATTTAAATTAATAAAAATATGTTGTGTATTTTTTCTATTTTTTATTATTGGTTTTGTGTGTTTTGGAGGTTGTTTCTCATTCATAATAATGGTAACTCCAATTTATTGAATGAGAACATACTATGCCTGATTGGCTGCCCAGAGCCATGTGACTCCAGCTCCAGGCCTGCGCACGTCCCGATGTGCATGCGCTGCAACGTGCAGTCAGAGGAAGTCTCAGGACCGGGAACTCACGTGGGTGCAGCAGGATAAGGTAAATGCGCATTTTTAAAAAGCTTTTTATCCAATCGCCCGCGGGAAGCAGCCGACCGGGATTTCTGGGTCATTAAATAAACTAATCAAACTCAAAGCGGATAATACTGCTAGTCTGGATGGATTGCATCCACACATTTTTTTAAAATCTAGGGAAGAGATAGCAGAAGCATTACTGCACATATTTAATAAGTTGTTAAAAAAAGGTATAGTGCCAGAAGACTGGCAGAAAGCTAATATTATAGCTATATTTAAGCAGGGGGATAACACATGTCCAGGGAATTATAAGAACATAAGAAATAGGAGCAGGAGTAGGCCATACGGCCCCTCGAGCCTGCTCCGCCATTTAATATAATCGTGGCTGATCCGATCATGGACTTAGGTCCACTTTCCTGCCCGCTCCCTATATTCCCTTATTGGTTAAGAAACTGTCTATCTCTGTCTTAAATTTATTCAATGACCCAGCTTCCACAGCTCTCTGAGGCAGCGAATTCCACAGATTTACAACCCTCAGAGAAGAAATTTCTCCTCATCTCAGTTTTAAATGGGTGGCACCTTATTCTAAGATTATGCCCCCTAGTTCTAGTCTCCCCTATCAGTGGAAACATCCTGTCTGCATCCACCTTATCAAGCCCCCTCATAATCTCGTACGTTTCGATAAGATCACCTCTCATTCTGAATTCCAATGAGTAGAGGCCCAACCTATTCAACCTTTCCTCATAAGTCAGCCCTCTCATTTCCAGAATCAATCCAGTGAAACTTCTCTGAACTGCCTCCAAAGCAAGTATATCCTTTCGTAAATATGGAAAACAAAATTGCACGCAGTATTCCAGGTGTGGCCTCACCAATACCCTGTATAACTGTAGCAAGACTTCCTTGCTTTTATACTCTGTCCCTTTTGCAATAAAGGCCAAGATTCCATTGGCCTTCCTGATCACTTGCTGTATCTGCATATTAACCTTTTGTGTTTCATGCACAAGTACCCCCAGGCCCCACTGTACTGCAACACTTTGCATTTTTCTCCATTTAAATAATAACTTGCTCTTTGATTTTTTTTTGCTTAAGTGCATAACCTCACAATTTTCCAACATTATACTCAAACTGCCAAATGTTTGCCCACTCACTTAGCCTGTCTATGTTCTTTTGCAGATTTTTTGTGCCCTCCTCACACATTGCTTTTCCTCCCATCTTTGTATTGTCAGCAAACTTGGCTATGTTACATTCGGTCCCTTCATCCAAGTCATTAATATCGATTGTAACTAATTGGGGTCCCAGCACTGATCCCTGCGGCACCCAACTAGTTACTGATTGCCAACCCAAGAATTAACCACTTATCCCGACTCTGTTTTCTGTTAGTTAGCCAATCCTCTATCCATGCTAATATATTACCCCCAACCCCGTAAACTTTTATCTTGTGCAGTAACCTTTTATGTGGCACCTTATTATAGACCAGTCAACTTAACATAATTGGTAGGAAAAATAATAAAATCCCTACTAAAAGAGAAAATAGAACATCAAGAAACCAAAAATAATATGAATAGTCAACTTGGATTTCAAAAGGGAAAGTCTTGCTTGACCAACTTCATTGAATTTTTTTAAAGAGGTAACAGAGAGAGGAGACAATGGTAATGCAGTAGATGTAATTTATCTAGATTTTCAAAAGGCCTTCGATAAGGTACCCCGCAATAGATTGATGAACAAGGTCAGAGAATGCGGAGTCAGGGGACAAGTAGCAGAATGGATTGATAGCTGGCTTCAAGACAGAAAGCAGAGAGTAGAGGTAAAAGGTAGCTACTCACAGTGGCAGAAGGTGGACAGTGATGTTCCACAAGGATCAATGCTGGGACCATTGCTGTTCACAATTTACATTAACGATTTAGACTTTGAAATCAAAAACACAATTTCTAACTTTGCAGATGACACCAAATTGGGGGGGGGGGGCGGGCAAAGATAGTCAATACTGAGGAGGACTGCAACAAATTACAGAACAACATTAATAAACTTGTAGAATGGGCATATAATTGGCAAATTAAGTTCAACACAGATAAATGTGAGGTATTACATTTTGGTAGGAAGAATAAGGAGGTCACTTATCACTTGGAGGGTGCGAGTCCAGGTGGGGTGTAGGAACAATGGGTGTACAGGTACACAAATCACTAAAAGTTGCTACACAGGTTAGCAAGGCCGTAATAAAAGCAAACCAAGCACTAGGGTTTATTTCTCGAGGTATAGAATTGAAAAGTAGCGAAGTTATGCTAACCCTGTATCGAACCTTGGTTAGTCCATACCTCGGGTTGGATTTTCTGGTTCTGTCTGCCTCTGTTTTTACCCCGGAGGGGCAGCAATTGCAGCGGTGAGCTCTTCTGGGTGGGTGGCCAGCTTCCAGCGCCCTGCGTGGCTTTTCGGGGCTGGTCTCAGCGGGGCGCAGAGCATTACAGCCCATAAGAGACGAGCTGGTGTGCAACGCCCCTGGTTGCAACACCGGCTCGATCTTTAAGTCCTGCCCGACCCGTAGCGCGCATTGCGAGCCCTGCTGGGACCTCCTGTGAATATGGGCGGTCCGACCTATAACGGCTGCAGAGAGATAAGTCATGTCAACCTCAGGTAAGTGTAATTGTTTTTTCTTTTTTTTGCGATTTATATTGTGGTCACATGGGCTATGTATTGGGAATGTTTATCGTGTTTTTTTTTCTCCCCATGCCTCTCTCAGAGTGCTCCCAGTTTAGCTCGCGATTTTCACATGCTCAGCTGGCCTTGCGCCCTAAGAGAGGTGTGCAACACTCCCTTAGCGCTCCGCCCCACATTCGGGCCCAGCAACCTAATTTTGCTGTTTGAGGTGCAAACTATTGCCGGGCACAAACGTTACTGCCCCGCCGCCATTACCGCCCCAAAATGAGCAAAGGCGAAAATCCTTAAGAGTACTGCGTACAGTTCTGGCTGCCATATTATAAAAAGAATATAGAGGCACTGGAGAGGGTGCAGAGAAAATTTACAAAGATGATACCAGAAATGCGAGGGTATACATATCAGGAAAGGATGAACTGGCTGGGTCTATTTTCTCTTGAAAAAAGCTGAGGGGTGACCTAATAGAGGTCTTTAAAATCATGAAAGGTTTAGAATGGATACAAAGAGTATGTTTCCACCTGTGGGGAAGAGCATAACTAAAGATCATCAATTTAAAATATTTACCAAGAAATCCAATAGAGAATTCAGAAGAAATGTCTTTACCCAAAGAGTCATGAGAATGTGGAACTCACAACCACAGGGAGTGGTTGAAGCGAATAGTATAGATGCATTTACGGGGAGGTGAGACAAGCATATGAGGGAAAAGGGAATAGAGGGTTATGCTGATAGATTTAGATGAGTAAAGACGGAGGAGGTTCGAGTGGAGCATAAACGCCGGAATGGACTGGTTGGGCCCAATGCTCTGTTTTGTGTTGTGTATAGCCTATGGAGAGTTACCTGTCCCTCACAGTTGTACAGTACTGTGAATGCTTCCCATGAAGGCCCATTGTGCAACTGGGTACACTCTTAACGGCTACCTTCCCCTGTAAATACTCATCTCTCGTGCTTAAATGCTTTTCTCCTGAACAAGTATTTTCAGCTACTATAGCTGCATGATGCATATTTAGTCACACCCACTATGGGTTCTATGCTGACACTTGCATAGCCCTTTATGCCCTTCTGGCAATTTCAATTCCTTACCTCTTCTAGTAGAGAAGACAGTGAATAACAAGACGGAGAGAACCAGCATAACAACAAGCATCCCAAACTCCATCCTCTTAACTCTTTGACAAGGCAGCGCAGAAAATTCTTGGCAGACAGCACATTGAGGGAAGAGATCGAGAAGTCACAGTCAAGGCCCCTTTTCATGGTTTGTACTAGAAATCTCCTGCAGGTTTTTCTCCTGCTGTTCGCTCACAGGCACCAAGGTATACCGTGAAGTACAATTCCATCTCGCTCATTCTTAAGTTAAATCTGAAGAGTTTGCAGCAAGACACCATTGTGACTTTTGTTCATTTTATCTTTCTCTGGGTGTGCCACATGAAGCTGAGTGGAGGACCAAGGAAGCCAGAACTGCAAGGGACAATGCATCCCTCACTAATTCTCTGAAGCACTACCTCCGAGGCATCCAGCCCAGGGGATTTTGAGAGTAAGCTGGAGCCAAGTGCACCAGATGATAGAGTAGACAGTGAGTGAGCAGGGGAAGGTGATGGCAGGGAAGAAACAGGATCTGCTGTCCAGAGAGTGAGCTCTCATCCATTTAACTGATGAGGTCACAACTTTGAATTTCAGGAGTCCTGCATTTAAAAGTATGATTTTTGTCGATCAAAAATCACTGCAGTCGTTGTAGACCATGCCATCCAATGTTCAACAGTTGATGGCCAGCGTGGAAGATTTACCACCCACGTCAGCACTGTGTTGATGCTAATCGACACAGTGCAATCCACCATGGAGGATATGCCTCCATGGTGGCAGTAGATTCCCCCCCATCTCCCATATCAGCAGTAGATTCCCCCCATTGCAGGGGCCCCTAACCCAGTTGCAGCATCATCATGGATGGTCAAACTACTGTCAAAGTGGCCCTGGGTACCAATATAAAATAGATTCTCCTCTAATCCTTGGAGAGGCTTGGTAATCAGATGACTAGAGCCACTGATGGGGATTTCAGCAATCTCGTTGCTATTATCAGATGTGCCAACACACAGGTCAATGGGTAGTCAGACAGTTCCCCGTTGTAGGGACATGCATGGAACGGGAACAAGTGATAGTGCTGTCTCTGAAGGTAACAGCATATTTGGACCTTCCAGCCACCCTCCTTCAATGATGGTAAATATGCCAGCAAGCAGGCAGAGCCAGACTGAGTTTGAGGGCCTCATCAATCCCAAGAGCATCTCACAGATAGAGAGCAGCCACCCACCTCAAATATGCCTGTTAGTGGGTGAGAACATAAAACAGCATTCGATTTGGTTACAGAGCACTTGTGATACACATGACTAATAATCATATACACAGATCAATTTAGGGCAAGAATATTGCACAAAAGCTGTGCTGTGTCCAGAGAAGGTTCTTGTTATGATGTTGGATAACCTTGGATATGGTATTGAATAATCTATCATCTGGTGACAAATATTGTATCTTTAGCAGTTCAGTAGGAGGTAAAGACGCTGTAGATGAAGAAATATTTGTGAGGACATGGTGAAGTTGTAAGGAGGACTATCCAGGTGGATGAGATATTAGGAGAAGGTCACCTCAATGACAGCCTGGCTAACAACTCCATCAGCTGCACGTTCAGGCTCCTCGTACTCCACAGTTGATCGCTTTTTTCATCCGGATGCATATTCGTGCCTCATTGGATGGCAAAACTGTTGAGCATGCAGATTACAATGATGCAAGAGACTTTGGTCAGATTCCCCTATCTAGGCATCTGAACCTCTGCTTTAACATACCTATGCTGCATTTGATGATGAGTCTGATAGATGCATGTACATCATTGTATCTGTCCTCAGCAAATTTGGTGACTGTCAGGAACCAGAGCTGCAGAGGGCAGCATTGGTCTCCTAGGAGTAAACGTTGCATAAAATAATGAGGGCACTGTGAACTGCCTTAAAGTAAAGGCATAATAACTGGTGCTTCTGATGTGGCATTTACCTGTACAAGTGATCACAAACAAACTGCAATTGAATGAGTGAAAGCCCTGACATTTCACAAATGCACAGGTTGTGTGTAGAATCATTCAGAGCCACATGGGTGCAATCAGTGACACCCATGGACTTTTGAGAATCCTGTGATGTAAAAATTAGTGCTCTTGCATGCCATTACTGGTTATCTATGGGGAAACTAATGAAGTTGCCAGTTGTGGTGTCAAGTTATTTAATTGAAACATCTGTGCACTGCAGAAGGACTGATGTACCCTGCAGCAGCCTGGAATGAGCCTCAGGCTTACAAGTGTAGAGAAAAAGTGATCCTGACAACCACTGGTAGTCCCCTGCCTTCCAGGAGTTTAGGTGCAATTAAGATTGTAGCATGCAGTATAACTCTACTTCATAGCCTGCCTGGTGAATCTTGGGGCAGACAAGCCCAGGTATAATTGGGAAGGCAATGACATGTATTTGCAGTCCTATGGTTGAATCTGACACAGAATCATAGAATGATACAGCACAGAAGGAGGCCATTCAGCCCATCAGGCCAGTGCCGTTCTTTGGTAGAGATATTCAATTTTTTCACTACCAAGTATTTATCCAATTCTCTTTTAAATCTGCTTCTACACTTGCAGACAGCCCATTCCAGATCACAACAACTCGCTGTGCAAAAAAATAAATGTTTCCTCATATCACCTCTAGTTCTTTTTCAATCATCTTAAATCTGTGTCTTCTGGTTCTTTTGTCATTAGATACAGTTTCTCCTTATTTTATCAAAACCATTCATGATTTTGAACAAAAAGCTTCTCCAGTCTTTCCACATAACTGGTACCATAATAATACATTTCTTCTGCACCCTCTCCAAGGCCATGACATCCTTCCAAAAGTGTGGTGTCCAGAACTGAACACAATACTCCAGCTAAAGCCTAACCAGTGTTTTATAAATGTTGCTTTTGACTCTATTAATAAAGCCAAGGATACCATATCATGCTTTTAACAGTCTTCTCAACTTGTCCTGCCATCGTCAAAGATTTGTGTACATACTTCCTCAGGTCTCTCTGTATACCCAAGTCCAGATCATTAATTATATCAAAAAGAGCAGTGGTCCTATATTGACCCCTGGTGAACACCGCTGTATACGTCCCTCCAGCCTGAAAAGCAACCGTTCACCACTGCCCTCTGCTTTCTGTCGCTTAGCCAATTTTGCATCCATGCTGCCACTGTCTCTTTTAATCCCCATGGGCTTCAATTTAGCTAACAAGTCTATTACGTGGTACTTTGTCAAACGCCTTTTGAAAGTCCTTATGTACAACATTAACCGCATGACCCTCATCAACTATCTCCGTACTTCATCAAAGAACTCAATCAAGTTATTCAAACACAATTTGCCTTTAACGGTTGTCTTCTCTGAAATATTGTAAATACAAAGGGCTAGACTTTTCCGAGAGCCTCTCAATGCCTGATTGCCCTCCCCAAAAAAAGGCTAATGCTTTGTGAGTAATGCTGGCGAAAATTTCCACTTTTAAGTTAAAACTAATCGCCCGGCGAGAAAATGGATCTTGCACCATTATTCTCGGCGGTTTAGGGGAAACGAAGTAAAACGGACATTTTTAAAAAAAATTTATTCTGAGGCTGGGGTTAGGCCTAGGGAGGGGGGGGGAAACTTAAAAAAAATTTCATGAAAAAGAAATAAAAAGTTAAAAAAACATTCCCAAGACACTTTTACACCTAATCGCCGTTTTACAATTTAAAAAAAATAAAGAACCTTTAACTTACCTTTCCTTGCAGAGTACTCACCTCCCGCCCTGTTTAAACAGCTTTTACAGGGCGGTTCCCTCGGCGATCTGGATGGGCTTCCGTTGAGGCCAAACTTATGCCCTGGCAATTTTCTCGACGGTGCACGCAGGTGGTTTGGTCCCGGCGGGCATTTTGAGATTTGGCTGATCCCATTGAAAAACTAAGTGGGAAACTTTCGGCGGGTGAAAAAACAGTGTGCAGCTGAGAAAATCGCCGCAAACCCGCCGAGAATGAAATGAAAGTTTAGCCCAAAAAGTTTACCATAAGGAGGCCTCTTGTCCTAATTTGTAGGTGTTAATGCAAAAATGGATAGCCCAGAACCCACTGCCGCAAACACTCTGGCCACATCAAAAATAAATGATCAGACCTCCCAAAAAGAAATTCAAAACCATTCTTTAAACTTCCAGACCATCCCTTTAAATAACTTTGCACTCAAAAGCAGCCTCCCAACCATGAATGCACAAATTATATGGGCAAAATAAAGCAACAGTATTGTGGTGTAAAAGGCAGGACATAGCACTGATGCTAAAATGACATCATGATATAATCAAACACCCGCCTATTTCTCCACCACCTATTCACCCAACAAGCACGCTGATTGAGCAGAACTGATTTCCACCCATATTTACATGCCATTACACCCGAGGTGCACTCACTTATGAGGCTTAATGGAGCTGAAAATCAGGGTTCATATGTCTTACATTTTTCCCCTTGTATGGGGTTGAGATTAAAACTAAATTTTAAAATGTATATACCTTGACAGCTATTTTTACCTGGTAAAAAAGAACAAAAACAATGGTTACAGGGCATCTAACGTTGAAGGTTATATAGTGATAATAGGAAATTTAGTGGAATGAGAATTCTGCATTGCCTTCTCATTTATATTTCACCCACCATATTTTCACTACTTTCATTTGCCATGAACCTACACAGTGAAATTAATAACTTACCCACAAAACCTTGTTTTGTCCAAATTTTTATAGAGGAGTCTGCTGCTGCTGAAGAGATCAGCAATTTTGGATGTTCATCCAAGCCAACAGTTTCATAAATAGCGGTTACAGCACACACAGCTCCAGTATGCCCTTCTAGTCGGGTGGATGCCGCAAACTGAATGGCAAAATAAAATAATTAATCATTCATAAAGAACACATGCAACAATTACTGTCTATTGTGTAACATAATGCTAATAAAGGCTGTAGAGGAAGCATGAGGCAGGATCTTGGAGGGATCTGTAGACAAGGATTTTAAATTTGATCGACTTGGGTACAGGGAGCCAATATAAATTAGCAAAGATAGAGGTGATGGGCAAAAAGGACTGAAAACTCAAAATGGTTGAATTTCAGTTTCAGATTGAGGGCGAGAAAGTTGGATCTCAAACCAGCGTACTAAGCTTAAATAAAGGAGACTACAAAGGTATGAGGGCAGAGTTGGCTAAAGTGGACTGGGAAAATAGATTAAAGTGTAGGTTGGTTGATGAACAGTGGTGTACATTTAAGAAGATATTTCACAACTCTCAAGAAAAATATATCCCAGTGAGAAGGAAAGAAAAGAGAGCCATCTGTGGCTAACTAAAGAAATAAAGGACGGTATCCAATTAAAAACGGGCATTCAAAGTGTCAAAACTAGTGGGAGGACAAAAGATTGGGAAGCTTTGAAAAGCCAGCAAAGAATGACTAAAAAAATGATTAAGAAAGGGAAGATAGACTATGAAAGTAAACTAGCACGAAATATAAAAACAGATAGCAAGAGATTCTATAGGTATGTAAAAAAGAAGAGTGACTAAAGTAAATGTTGGTCCCTTAAAGGACGAGACCGGGGAATTAGTGATAGGGAACATGGAGATGGCAGAAACTCTGAACAAATGTTTTGCATCAGTCTTTACAGTAGAGGACACTAAAATATCCCAACAGTGGATAGTCAAGGGACTATAGGAGATGGTATTCAGTAAGATAATGGGACTAAAGGCGGATAAATCCCCTGGACCTGATGGCTTGCATCCTAGGGTCTTAAGAGTAGAAGCAGCAGGGATAGCGGATGCATTGGTTGTAATTTACCAAAATTCCCTGGATTCTGGGGAGGTCCCAGCAGAATGGAAAACTGCAAATGTAACGCCCCTATTTAAAAAAGGAGGCAGACAAAAAGCAGAAAACTATAAACCAGTTAGCCTAACATCTGTGGCTGGGAAATTGTTGGGAGTCCATTATTCAAGAAGCAGTAGCAGGACATTTGGAAAAGCATAATTCAGTCAGGCAGAGTCAGCACGGATTAATAAAGGGGAAGTCATGTTTGACAAATTTGCTGGAATTCTTTGAGGATGTAATGGACAGGGTGGATAAAGGGGAACCAATGGATGTGGTGTATTTGGACTTGCAGAAGGCATTTGACAAGGCGACAACTAAATGGTTACTGCACAAGATAAAAGTTCACGGGGTTGGGGGTAATATATTAGCATGGATAGAGGATTGGCTAACTATCAGAAAACAGAGAGTCGGGATAAATGGTTCATTCTCGGGTTGGCAATCAGTAACTAGTGGGGTGCCGCAGGGATCAGTGCTGGGACCCCAACTATTTACAATCTATATTAACGACTTGGAAGAAGGGACCGACTGTAATGTGGCCAAGTTTGCTGATGATACAAAAGTGGGAGGAAAAGCAATGCGTGGAGGCACAAAAAACCTGCAAAAGGACATAGGCAGGCTAAGTGAGTGGGCAAAAATTTGGCAGATGGAGTATAATGTTGGAAAGTGTGAGTTATGCACTTTGGCAGAAAAAAAATCAAGGAGCAAGTTATTATTTAAATGGAGAAAAATTGCAAAGTGCTGCAGTACTGCAGGACCTGGGGTTCCTGGTGCATGAAACACAGAAGGTTAGTATGCAGGTACAGCAAGTGATCAGGAAGGCCAATGGAATCTTGGCCTTTATTGCAAAAGGGATGGAGTATAAAAGCAGGGAAGTCTTGCTACAGTTGTACAGGGTATTGGTGAGGGCACATCTGGAATACTGCGTGCAGTTTTGGTTTCCATATTTAAGAAAGGAATACTTGCTTTGGAGGCAGTTCAGAGAAAGTTCACTAGGTTGATTCCAGAGATGAGGGGGTTGACTTATAAGGAAAGGTCGAGTAGGTTGGGCCTCTACTCATTGGAATTCAGAAGAATGAGAAGTGATCTTATCTAAATATATAAGATTATAAGGGGGCTTGGCAAGGTGGATTCAGAGAGGATGTTTCCACTGATAGGGGAGACTAGAACTAGGGGGCATAATTTTAGTATAAGGGGCCGTCCATTTAAAACTGAGATGAGGAAGAATTTCTTCTCTCTGAGGTTGTAAATCTGTGGAATTCGCTGCCTCAGAGAGCTGTGGAAGCTGGGTCACTGAATAAATTTAAGACAGAGATAGAGTTTCTTAACCGATAAGGGAATAAGGGGTTATGGGGAACGGGCAGGGAAGTGGACCTGAGACCATGATCGGATCAGCCATGAGCATATTGAATGGCGGAGCAGGCTCGAGGGGCCGTATGGCTCCTATTTCTTATGTTCTTATATCCTTATGTAAGGACAGTGTGGGATAGAAGGCAGATGTTCTGGGTGATTTGGAGTCAGGAGGCTGGTGAAGTCTCGAAGTGACAAAGATGTGGCTAAGAATTTCAGTGAAACTGGGGTTAAAGGTGGCGCAGAGACAGGAAAGGTGGAAGCAAGATAGGAGATGGAGTTTAAAGATTAGCACTGAATTGAATAGAACACTAGGACTAGAAATTCGCCAATTAGCACTATCACCGTTTTTTTGGCGTTAATCGCAGTTACCGTCTTTTTTTATAATCGCCTAAATAGCGCTCTAAAATAAGGTCACAAAATTCGCCAAAGTGTAAGTGGCGATGGCGATAGCGGTAAAAAACGGCATTGCACAAGAACATTTGGGCATCCAAATCGAAACTAACAAATTTTTTTAAAAACAGATCTTCTGCGCATGAGCAAATTTTTTTTCCCAGATGAATTTTTTCACCGATTTTTTTTCCGTGATACTGGTCACGTGTCAGGTTGCGCCCGTGCACGTGCAGTACACCCAGAATCAGACATTTTTGAGAGTTGATTTAAACAGCAGGAATTAAAAATGCAGGGTCATTTTGATCAGAAGAGGGCCAGGAAATCACTCCTGACGCAAATGAGGCCCTCATTAAAGAACATAAGAAATATAAGCAGGAGTAGGCCATTTAGCCCCTCGAGCCTGCTCTACCATTCAACTCCACTTCCCTGCCCGCTCCCCATAACCCTTTATATGGGTAGAGCTGCAGAACACCAAAGGGCAAAAAACTTTAGTGGGAGTTGTGTACAGACCTCCAAACAGTAGTAGTGATGTTGGGGAGGGCATCAAACATGAAATTAGGGGTGCGTGCAATAAAGGTGCAGCAGTTATAATGGGTGACTTTAATATGCACATAGATTGGGCTAACCAAACTGGAAGCAATACGGTGGAGGAGGATTTCCTGGAGTGCATAAGGGATGGTTTTTTAGACCAATATGTCGAGGAACCAACTAGGGGGGAGGCCATCTTAGATTGGGTGTTATGTAATGAGAGAGGATTAATTAGCAATCTCGTTGTGCGAGGCCCCTTGGGGAAGAGTGACCATAATATGGTGGAATTCTGCATTGGGATGGAGAATGAAGCAGTTAATTCAGAGACCATGGTCCAGAACTTAAAGAAGGCTAACTTTGAAGGTATGAGGCGTGAATTGGCTGGGATGGATTGGCGAATGATACTTAAGGGGTTGACTGTGGATGGGCAATGGCAGACATTTAGAGACCGCATGGATGAACTACAACAATTGTACATTCCTGTCTGGCATAAAAATAAAAAAGGGAAGGTGGCTCAACCGTGGCTATCAAGGGAAATCAGGGATAGTATTAAAGCCAAGGAAGTGACATACAAATTGGCCAGAAATAGCAGCGAACCTGGGGACTGGGAGAAATTTAGAACTCAGCAGAGGAGGACAAAGGGTTTGATTAGGGCAGGGAAAATGGAGTATGAGAAGAAGCTTGCAGGGAACATTAAGACGGATTGCAAAAGTTTCTATCGATATGTAAAGAGAAAAAGGTTAGTAAAGACAAACGTAGGTCCCCTGCAGTCAGAATCAGGGGAAGTCATAACGGGGAACAAAGAAATGGCGGACCAATTGAACAAGTACTTTGGTTCGGTATTCACGAAGGAGGACACAAACAACCTTCCGGTTATAAAAGGGGTCGGGGGGTCTAGTAAGGAGGAGGAACTGAGGGAAATCTTTATTAGCCGGGAAATTGTGTTGGGGAAATTGATGGGATTGAAGGCCGATAAATCCCCAGGGCCTGATGGACTGCATCCCAGAGTACTTAAGGAGGTGGCCTTGGAAATAGTGGATGCATTGACAGTCATTTTCCAACATTTTATTGACTCTGGATCAGTTCCTATAGAGTGGAGGGTAGCCAATGTAACCCCACTTTTTAAAAAAGGAGGGAGAGAGAAAACAGGGAATTATAGACCCGTCAGCCTGACATCGGTAGTGGGTAAAATGATGGAATCAATTATTAAGGATGTCATAGCAGTGCACTTGGAAAAAGGTGACATGATAGGTCCAAGTCAGCATGGATTTGTGAAATGGAAATCATGCTTGACAAATCTTCTGGAATTTTTTGAGGATGTTTCCAGTAGAGTGGACAAGGGAGAACCAGTTGATGTGGTATATTTGGACTTTCAGAAGGCGTTCGACAAGGTCCCACACAAGAGATTGATGTGCAAAGTTAGAGCACATGGGATTGGGGTAGTGTACTGACATGGATTGAGAACTGGTTGTCAGACAGGAAGCAAAGAGTAGGAGTAAATGGGTACTTTTCAGAATGGCAGGCAGTGACTAGTGGGGTACCGCAAGGTTCTGTGCTGGGGCCCCAGCTGTTTACACTGTACATTAATGATTTAGATGAGGGGATTAAATGTAGTATCTCCAAATTTGCGGATGACACTAAGTTGGGTGGCAGTGTGAGTTGCGAGGAGGATGCTGTGAGGCTGCAGAGCGACTTGGATAGGTTAGGTGAGTGGGCAAATGCATGGCAGATGAAGTATAATGTGGATAAATGTGAGGTTAACCACTTTGGTGGTAAAAACAGAGAGACAGACTATTATCTGAATGGTGACAGATTAGGAAAAGGGGAGGTGCAAAGAGACCTGGGTGTCATGGTACATCAGTCATTGAAGGTTGGCATGCAGGTGCAGCAGGCGGTTAAGAAAGCAAATGGCATGTTGGCCTTCATAGCAAGGGGATTTGAGTACAGGGGCAGGGAGGTGTTGCTACAGTTGTACAGGGCATTGGTGAGGCCACACCTGGAGTATTGTGTACAGTTTTGGTCTCCTAACCTGAGGAAGGACATTCTTGCTATTGAGGGAGTGCAGCGAAGGTTCACCAGACTGATTCCCGGGATGGCGGGACTGACCTATCAAGAAAGACTGGATCAACTGGGCTTGTATTCACTGGAGTTCAGAAGAATGAGAGGGGACCTCATAGAAACATTTAAAATTCTGACGGGGTTAGACAGCTTAGATGCAGGAAGAATGTTCCCAATGTTGGGGAAGTCCAGAACCAGAGGTCACAGTCTAAGGATAAGGGGTAAGCCATTTAGGACCGAGATGCGGAGAAACTTCTTCACCCAGAGAGTGGTGAACCTGTGGAATTCTCTACCACAGAAAGTTGTTGAGGCCAATTCACTAAATATATTCAAAAAGGAGTTAGATGAGGTCCTTATTACTAGGGGGATCAAGGGGTATGGCGAGAAAGCAGGAATGGGGTACTGAAGTTGAATGTTCAGCCATGAACTCACTGAATGGCGGTGCAGGCTAGAAGGGCCGAATGGCCTACTCCTGCACCTATTTTCTATGTTTCTATGTTTCTATGTTTACTCCCTTATCACTCAAAAATCTGTCTATCTCCGCCTTAAATATATTCAATGACCCAGCATCTATAGCTCTCTGGGGCAGAGAATTCCACAGATTTACAACCCTCTAAGAGAAGAAATTCCTCCTCATCTGTTTTAAATGTGTGACCCCTTATTCTAAAACTATGCACCCTAGTTCAAGATTCCCCCATGAATGGAAACATCATCTCTGCAACTACCTTGTTGAGCTCCCTCATTACCTTATATGTCTCAATAAGATCACCTCTCATTCTTCTGAACTCCAATGAGTACAGGTCCAACCTGCTCAACCTTTCTTCATAAATCAATCCCTTCATCTCAGGAATCAACCGAGTGAACCTTCTCTGAACTGCCTTTAACGCAAGTAGATCCCTTCTTAAATAAGGAGACTGAAACTGTACGCAGTACTCTGGGTGTGGCCTCCTCAATACCCTGTACAGTTGTAGCAGGACTTCTTTGCTTTTATACTCTATCCCCCTTGTAATAAAGGCCAACATTCCATTTGCCTTCCTGATTACTTGCTGTACCTGCATACAAACTTTTTCTATTTCATGCAAAAGGACCCCCAGGTCTCTCTGTACTGCAGCACTTTGCAATTTTTTTCCATTTAAATTATAATTTGCTTTTCTATTATTTCTGCCAAAGTGGATAACCTCACATTTTCCCACATTATACTCCATCTGCCAAACTTTTGCCCACTCACTTAGCCTGTTTATATCCCTTTGCAGATTTTTTTGTGTCCTCCTCACAACTTGCTTCACCACCCATCTTTGTATCATCAGCAAACTTGGCTACATTACACTTGGTCCCTTCATCCATGTTACTAATACAGATTGTAAATAGTTGAGGACCCAGCACCAATCCCTGTGCCACCCCACTAGTCACTGGTTGCCAACTGGAAAATGACCCATTTATCCCAACTCTCTGTTTTCTGTTAGTTAACCAATCCTCTATCCATATTACCCCAACCTGGTGAACTTCCATCTTGTGCAGTAACCTTTTATGTGGCATCTTAACGAATGCCTTTGGGAAATCCAAATATACCATATCCACTGGTTCCCCCTTATCCACCCTGGTCATTACATCCTCAAAGAACTGCAGCAATTTCCCAACGACAGATTTAAGGCTAACTGGTCTATAGTTTCTTGCTTTCTGTCTGCCTCCTTTTTCAAATAGGGGCGTTACATTTGCGGTTTTCCAATCCACTGGGACCTGCCCATAATCCAGGAAATTTTCGTAGATTGCAACCAATGCATCCACTATCTCTGCAGCCACTTTTTAAAATTGCTGTAGAAAGTAGATGGGGGGAAATTTTGAAGAAGAGTCGCGCAAAACTCCCCCCAGCCGGTGTAAAACGTCTGTGGAAAAGTGTGGCTGAGGCAGTTTCTTCCGTCAACTGTATCAGGAGGAAGCATATACAGTGTTGGAAAAGTTGGAATGACTATTGCAGGGTCATCAAAGTAATATTTTTATTGATGCACTCCAATTACTTAAATTGTAAATGTGACACATGTCGATATCGGTAGGCTTAGTATAGCACCTTATTTGCCATGAATGATCGTCACACATTATAAAGACTACTTTTTGACATCTTGAAAGATGTTCCTGCACTTCAATGTCTTCCTCGTGAATCACATGCAACTACCAGGGCCATTAAACACAGGACTGTATTAAATGCACACAGTATGGTATAAGTGCTTTGATGACTGTGTGTGTGTGTGCCACAAGAGCAGAAGGGCCCTCTGGTAACCATTTGTATTGTCATCTTTGCAGGGAAAGTTGTGAGGTATGAGAGAGAGAGAGAAAGATAGATAGATGGGGATCAGTGTCTTTACACACCATCTCATAGTCCCTGCGGGGGGGGGGGGGGGGGGGGGGGGCGCGGGGGTGTGTATGTGTGTGTGTGCGTGTGTGTGAGAGAGAGAGAGAGAGAGAGCGAGAGAGAGAGAGAGAGAAGGGGTGGGGGGTGGTCAGTGCCTTTACACACCATCTCATATACATTTGTATTGTCATCTTTGCAGGGAAAGTTGTCTCACAACCGCCGGGAGCAGCGGCGCACAGTTGGTGGTCCGGCCAAACTATTCCCATTCACCCAGCTTGAGCGTCACATGGCAGGTCTGATGGATGCCTCGCAGAGATCAACTACCCATGGGGTTGCTGAGCCCTATTTGAGAGTGAGGGCAAGTCCGACAAAATCCACGGTCTGGGTTGAGTCAATGTTATGCACTGTCTGTCGTCGACATGTAATGCAGTAGTGATGATCCTTCAAATGAGCCTGCGCTATGTGACCCTACTGATGTCATCCTGCCCCTTCCCCTGCTGCTAACCAGTCGTCTGTTGTTTTCTATTTTGCCGATATGGATTCCGAGGCCTCACATCCAGAAGTGGAAGCCCCCACCTCACCGGATGCTATGATGGAGGACACAGATATCAGCCACCCTGAGGAACCTCCACGGGAGGAGGTGCAAGAGGACCATCAAAGTGTAATGTTATGGGGGGGGCAGCCTAGGCAGGCACTAAGGACTTCAGCTGCAGCCACCAGTTCGTCGGATGAGGACACCACATTCCACGGTTATCCAGCATCCGAGGCCCCGGGTCCAAGTGGGTTGCAGCAACAAACCCTCAGGGTTGAATCCCGTATGTCATCTCTGTGGAGGCTGAGTCGGCAAAGCCGGTCTGGTGAAAGTCAGGCAGACGCACACCTTGATTTGGTGGGACTGTCTGGGGAGAGCATCCAGCTCAGCCGACAGCTCCTCGAGGTCCTGGGTGGGATCTCCGCAAACATTGCAGCACGATCTGCAGACATAAGGGAGGATTTTTCGCAGCTTGTCGTTGCAACAGGGGAGAACATCGAGCTGTCAATGCCCGGCGGCAATTGACGGTCCTGACTCATGACACTCCAGTCCCCAGTGTCATGCCACCCAGACTGACAGCACCAGTGAGTGGTGAGGCTGAACAACAGGTTTGCCACTCAGAAGCTGGCCTTTCACAGCCCCAGCTTCTCCAGGGGGTCCAATGGCGTCTTCTACTTCTCTAGCACGTTGCTAAAAAAACATCTTGGGCCCAACGTGGGTAGGGGCAGGAGCAAGAGCAACAATCGACAGGTGCAGGGGGGTTAAAATTAGGGGGGTAAAGGTGGCTGTAGCTGAAGGATGTTTGGTGCAGGGGTTGTTGTTTTGCTGTTGTTATTTAAATAAAGTTGACAAGTTTTAACATTGAAAAATTTTATTCGAGTTACTAAATTAAAGTTTACAAAGTTTCAATAATGTAAAAATTTTAATAAATTGAAATTGTTTTTTTCACCGTAACCAATCTTGTGCAGTGTCTCATTTGTAGATTAAAGGGTGGAAATAGTCAACATGGTGGGATAGAGTGGGCAGTCAACGATCAAACGTGCCATTTAGCCTTCATGCAAAAGTGCTGAATTATCAGCTGCTCATGCAAGGCTTTTGCAGTGGCGAAAGCTCCACAAGGCCTCCCCTGTCGTGATGGGGGGTGGTGGTGGCATGGGTTCATCGACAGGCTCCTCGTCATTCTTCTCGTCCTCCTCTCTCCTGAGGTGGTTCTGCAATCTCCAGTGGCAAATGCTGTCCCCTCATGAAGGCTAAGTTGTGTAGCATGCAGCACACCACAATGAACTCAAGAGACCTGCTGAGGGCAGTATTGCAGGCAACCTCCAGAGTGGTCCAGGCATCGCAAGCGCTGCTTGAGCACTCCAATTGTCTTTTTGACGATAGTGCATGTGGCTATATGGCTGTTATTGTAGCGCTGCTCGGCTTCTGTCTAAGGGCTGCGGAGGGAGGTCATGAGCCAGGTGGCGAGTCCGTAATCTTTGTCCCCCAGCATCCAGCTCTGGTTTGCGGCTGACGGTCAAACAGGTGTGAGACACTGCTCTCACGCAAAATGAAAGCATCATGGATGCTGCTTGGAAATTGGGCATTTACTGCCATGATACGCTGAGTATGGTCGCACACTATCTGTACGTTCAGCGAGTGGAATCCCTTTCGGTTTCGGTAAATCTCTGGATCCTCTAAAGGTGCTCGCAGGGCGGTGTGCATACAGTCAATGGCAGCTTATACCTTGGGGAAGCCAGCAATTCATGCAAAATCTATCGCCCTCGCATTCTATGCCTCCCTGGTCATAGGGAACTTTATGAAATCCATCCTGTGTGCGTACAGTGCAATAGTCACCTGGCGAAAGCAGCGATGTGGCATACTGCGAGATGGAGCATATGTCCCCTGCTGATGCCTGAAAGGATAGTGCAACAGTCACCTTCACCTCGACGAGCAGTGCAGTCCTCTTCCCACTGGTCGGCTCCAGGTCTGCCTATATGAGCTGGCTTATCTCTGTGACCACCTCTTTTCGGAAGCGCAGCCTTCAAACGCACTGTACCTCAGACAGCTGCAGGTATTAGCGCTGTTCCCTGTAAATTCGTTGGGGGTAAGGCCTCCTCCCCATACGTCTGCGAGCTCTTGGATTATGCTCATAATGCTGTTAAATAAGCCTCCTTCCAGGTCTATGTTGCATAGAAAAAGCAGCCAGCAATAATGGCAGAGATAGCATAGGCCCCATTCTTTTAAACGTCCTTAAAAACAAAGTATAAACTCACAAAAAGCTCAATCTGTAAAACTCAGCCTTCCCTCCAAATCCTTTTCTGCACCGAACTCAAGCTCCGTTTTTCAAAATGGTGCTGTTAGCGCGGGTGCGTCGTGAGTCCAACCTGGTAAGACTTGATTTTTTTCGGACGGGGTTTCTCGCCAGCACTAAAAATCACGATATCGGCGAATTTTGCAAAAATGCGATAGCGGAGCATTGCACAATTGACATCATAAAAACGGAAAAAAAGGCGGGCGATAATTCTTATCACCAGCGGTAAACCACTGGCGAAATTTGCAAATGGTGATAACATTTTTTAGCGCCAAAAAACACACTTTAACCACTCAAAAATAGTGCTAAAACAGACACAAACCTGGCGAATTTCTAGCCCTAAGTATGTGTTCCATCTATTTCAGACTGATCAAACAGTTGGGGCGGGGGGAGAAAGAGGATGGATTTGATGGCAAGTGTGCATTGCGGGAGCCAAAAATGGTGGCTTTAATCTTCCTGGTGTTCATCTGTAGGAATTTCCGGCTCATTCATAACAATTTCAGACAGGCATTCGAACAGCACAGAATCAGTCATGAGGTTGAGCAAAGTGGTGGAGAGGTAAAAATGGATTCCATTTGCATACATGTGGAAGCTGGCCCAATGTCTATGGATGATGTCACCAAGCGGTAGCATGTAGATAAAGAAAACGATGAGGGCTTTTTGGGGAACCCTGGAGATGATGATATAGGAGCTGGAGAGAAAGCCATTTTAGAGATATGCTGGTTGCAGGGGGACAGGTAGGAGTGGACAGCAGAAATGCGGTCCAGTATCATAATCACGACACTACTCTACTATATTGCTCACTATGGGCCCAAGTTTCCCCACGCGCCTAGAAGGGCACAGTCCCGACCTGGACGCCGGTTTTTCGCACCACAAAGTGCGCCTAAAAAAAACCTCCGTATTCTCCACCTCCCTGCAGGTCCTCTGGCCCTCCGCGCAGTGCAGCACGAGCTGTGGGGGGGGCGGAGCCAGGTCCCTGCGCTGAAAACAGTGCCGGGACCTCTGCACATGCGCGCTACAGTGGGCACGCAAGTGCAGTAGCTCCAGGCGCCCGAAACTGTGTGGGAGGGGCCCGAAGCACGCAGCCCCTAGCCCTGGCCGAATAAGGCTCCTCCCATGGCCAGCTCCTGCTCCCCCGCCCCCTGACCAGACCCGACACTCGCTCCCCCACCCACCCCCGCCTCCGGATTGAACCCGACACCTGCTCCCGCACACCCCCCCACCCCCCCCCCTCCCCGGACCCGACCCGATTCCCGATTCCCGCTCCCCCCCCCCACCGGACCGGACCCGATTCCCGCTCCCTCCCCCGGCTCCGGACCGGACCCGACACCCACTCCACCCACTACCCACCTCCGGACCCGACCCGATTCCCGCTCCCGCTCCCCCCTGCCAGACCCGACCCGCGCTCCCGCCACCCCCCCTCCCCCGGACTGGACCCGACCCGACTCCCGCTCCCCCCCCGCCTCCGGACCCGGCCCGATTCCCGCTCCCGCTCCGCCCCCCCCCGACTAGACCCAACCCGACCCGCGCTCCTGCTCCCGCTCCCCCGCCCCCCCCCCCCGACTGGACTGGAGCCGACCCGACCCGACTCCCGCTCCCCCCCCCCCCTGGACTGGATCCGACCTGACCTCCCCCTCCCCCCCTCCCTGACCTCCCCCCTCCCTCTCCCTCCCCCCCTCTCTCTCTCTCCCCCCTCTCTCTCTCTCCCCCCTCTCTCTCTCTCCCTCCCTCCCTCCCTCCCTCCCTCCCTCCCCCCGACCCGAACCGAACCTCCCCGACCCGACCCAACGCCACCTACCTGTAAATCTGGTGCAGGGGACGGGCCCTGCCCGAAGTCTCGGGCCGGCCCGTTCAGCCTTCGGTCCCGAAAGGCCTGCCTGAAGCACTTTCACACAGATCGGAAGATGGTTTATTTAATCTTTTCTTTGCTTATAAATGTTTATTCAGGTTGGATTTATTTGTATAATATTTGTATAAGTATAAATAAGGATTTATTATAGAATTTAATGACTTCCCTTCCCACCCCCCCAACCTCGTTATGGCCGCCTAATTTGTAACTTGCGCCTGATTTTTTAATGTGTAGAACAGGTTTTTTCAGTTCTACAAAAATCTTCACTTGCTCCATTCTAAGTTAGTTTGGAGTACGTTTTCACTGTGGAAACTTTGAAATCAGGTGTCAGTGGCCGGACACGCCCCCTTTTGAAGAAAAAATTCTGTTCCAAAGTGGAACTGTTCTACCTGACTAGAACTGCAGAAAAAAAAAATGTGGAAAATTGCGATTTCTAAGATAATCCGTTCTCCACCAGTTGCTCCTAAAAATCAGGCGCAAATCATGTGGAAACTTGAGCCCAATGTGTTATTTACAGAGTAGAACTGTGGTCCAAAACTACTTTCCCTACTAAGACTACAATATATCAATTCAGAAAAAGGAAGGTTATTGAGGAACTTCAACATTTTGTTTCTAATTTCTTGTACAAAATTTCAATGATAAATTTCTATTGACGTTTATCTGTCTAGTTTTACATCACTGATGATTACAATAAAAGGGAAACACATTTTCCGAGAAAAATGTTACTTCCAAATCTGCTATTGGAACTGAACAGAAAAGATGGCTGCTTTAGAATCTGAATAACTTACTTTAAAATTCTGCAACTCCCAAACAATCAGACAGTTATCAGACCCTCCAGACACAAGTTCTGTCTCGGGACCTAGAACACAAATAAATAGTTGATTTTAGTCCTTAATACAAGGTTAAATTCTAAGCAGAATAAAACAACAGAACCACATGTTCTCCCATTTCTGCAAATCAAAGTTATATCAAAAGGTTCAGCAACACTTTTTAGTATTGCTTCATGGGGTGGCTATTTTCATTATAAAATATTATTGCAGTATACAAAGTTGCTTGAAAATTTCTTGGTTAAGCAAGAATACTTCTGAAATGAAAGATTCAAAGAGAAATTTAGCTTATTCTGAACCCCAACATTGCACTCCAACAATCTACTAGCCTTTACAGGTTTCCAAACAATATGCTGATAGAGTGATATGAAGTAGGGTTGGAGAAGGCTCATATGGAAATAAACACCGGCATAGACCATTGGGTCGAATAGCCATACGGAGGCTGAACTCCAGGACATAGTCAACATATTTATTGAGGCATACGAAAGCATGGGCCTTACGCTAAACATCAGCACGACAAAGGTCCTCCACCAGCCTGTCCTTACTGCACAGCACTGCCCCAGTCATCAAGTTCCATGGCGCAGCCCTGGACAACTTGGACCACTTCCCTTATCTCGGGAGCCTCCTATCAACAAGAGCAGACACTGACGACGAGATCCAATACCACCTTCAGTGCGCCAGTGCAGCCTTCGGCCGCCTGAGGAAAAGGGTGTTTGAAGACCAGGCCCTCAAAACTGCCACCAAACTCATGGTCTACAGGGCTGTAGTAATATCTGCCCTTCTGTATGGCTCAGAAACATGGACCATGTACAGTAGACACCTCAAGTAGATGGAGAAATACCACCAACGGTGTCTCCGCAAGATCCTACAAATCCTCCGGGAGAACAGACGCACCGACATTAGCGTCCTTGTCCAGGCCAACATCCCCAGCATCGAAGCACTGACCACACTTGATCAGCTCCACTGGGCAGGCCACATAGTTCGCATGCCAGACACGAGATTCCCAAAGCAAGCACTCGACTCGGAATTCCTTCATGGCAAACGAGCCAAAAGTGGGCAGCGGAAACGTTACAAGGACACACTCAAAGCCTCCCTGATAAAGTGCAACATCCCCACTGACAAACTGGGAGGCCTTGGCCAAAGACCGCCCTAAGTGGAGGAAGCGCATCCGGGAGGGCACTGAGCACCTCAAGTCTCGTCGCCGAGAGCATGCAGAAATCAAGCGCAGGCAGCGGAAAGAGCGCATGGCAAACCAGTCCCGCCCACCCCTTCCCTCAACGACTACCTGTCCCACCTGTGACAGAGACTGTGGTTCTCAGATTGGACTGTACAGCCACCTAAGAACTCAAGTTAAGAGTGGAAGCAAGTCTTCTTCGACTCCGAGGGACTGCCTATGATGATGATGATGATGATGATGATGTAGGGTTGGAGGAGGCTCATATGGAAGTAAACACCGGCATAGACCATTGGGCCGAATAACCTGTTTCTCGGCTGTGATTCTATATAAATTTGTTATTAACTGGATTATACGTAGAAAACTGCATAGGAATTTCTGGAATTGAGGCCGAGCGAACCATAGTGAGTCAAACACTTTCAAAGTAAATGAAATCACAACCGTACCAGTCTGCAGAATTTAGATGTCACATTAAATGCATTTAATTTTCTTAGATCATCGTGAAGAATCATGGTTTGCTCTTAAGGTTTAAGAGGCAGAATGTGATCAATTAAAACGGAGCTATATGCATTAACTACATACAAACTAGGCTTAACTTAGTGTGCCACTAGAATGCTAATCCATAGCACTTTCCTGAAATTTCTTAAAATCATGCTTTTTTCCATAAATAATAAACATTAGCTGAGATAGTATAATCAATTGGAGGTCTGATCGCAAAATGATGGCCCTGGCAATGTTAGGGAGAGATCAGGATATTAAAAGAAATTAAGCTTCAGGAAATTAAAAACAGAAATGATTACAATATACAGGCAATGTCTGGGTATCAAATGGTTAAAATTCAGTTACTTAAATTATAACAAATTATGAACCTTGATGTAAAATCTGCATGTTATGGCTTTCTGATTTATTTTCTTAACAGAATGCTCACTTTGCCTCTTACAAAAACACCATCCATCAGTACTTACCACAATCGTCTCTATGAGCCCACTGCACACAGTTAACTCTTCCTTTGTGCCCATTCAAAGTTTCAGTCACATTTCTTTTCTGTTGGACCAAAGATATTTGAAATAACTAGCAAAGTTGTTGTGCGGTCAGTTAACACCGTTAAAAGTTGCTGCTACAATCGCTCACATGGTGCACTGTTCTAATCTTGGTCATGCAACAGGCAGGGAGACCAAGTGAAAATATAGGCACTCCCATCAGTCAGAGATAAAAACTGGAAGAAGCAGGTGAGCATAAGTTTGCCTTATTTAAAATTAAAACTTTGGTTTGTGTCTTGCCCTTCTCTGAAAACTAATATTAAATTCAATCATGCTATGGTCACTATTCACATGATGTTCCCTTACAATCAGATTCTTAACTAATTCTGGTTCATTACTCATCACTAAATATAGTATGGCCTGTTCCCTTGTCCATTCTAAATGTATTGTTCCAGAAAACTGTCCTGAATGCATTCACTAGAAATCATAGAAATAGAAATTTAAATCACAGAAGGAGGCCATTCATCCCACCACATGCGCCGGCCCAAAAAAGAGCCAACCAGCCTAATCCCACTTTCCAGCTCTCGATCCGTAGCCCTGTAGGTTACGGCACTTCAAGTGCTTACTTTTAAAATGCGATGAGGGTTTCTGCCTCAATCAATCATTCAGGCAGTGGGCTCCAGACAAAAGATTTCCTCAGCTCCCCTCTAATCCTTCTACCAACTACTTTAAATTTATGCCCTCTGGTTGTTGACTTCTCTGCTAAGGAAAATAGGTACTTCCTATCCATTCTATCTCGGCCCTCATAATCTTACACATCTCAATTATACATTTCAGCCTCCTCTGTTCCAAAGAAAACAACCCAAGCTCATCCATTCTTTCCTCATCGATAAATTCTCCAGTCCTGGCAACATCTTCATAAATCTCCTCTGTACCCTCTCAAGTGCAATCACATCTTTCCTGTAATGTGGTGACCAGAATTGCACGCAGTACTCTAACTGTGGCCTAACTAGTGTTTTATACAGTTCAAGCATAAGCTCCCTGCTCTTGCCTTCTATGCCTCGGCTAATAAAGGCAAGTATTCTGTATGCCTTCTTAACCATTTTATCTACCTGTCCTGCTACCTTCAGGGATCTGTGGACATGCACTCCAAGGTCTGTTTGTTCCTCTACACTTTTCAGTATCCTACCATTTAATGTGTATTCCCTTGCCTTGTTAGCCCTCCCCAAATCCATTACCTCACACTTCTCCAGATTTGTCACTTTTCTTTCCACCTGACCTGTCCATTGATATCTTCCTTCAGTCTAGTTAGAATACAGGCAGGGTGAACGAGACTTGATCAGAGTTATAATACAGGCAGTTTACTTTTGGATAAGCTCATGTTTATGGAGTGAAGATGGGAGGCTGGCTGGGAGAGCAAGTCTAGGGGTAACATGGACATGGATGAGGGTTTCAACAACAGATGAGCTGAAGCAGAGGCAGAGGAACAATGTTATAAAGGGGAAAGTAGGAGGTCTTGGTGATGAAGCACATATGCAGTCAGAAGCTCATCTCGGGGTCAAATAGGACGCCAAGATTGCAAATAGTCTGGTTCAGTCTCAAAGTGGCCAGGGAGAGGGATGGAGTCGGTGGCTAGTGGGGACCGAAGACAATGGCTTCAATCTTCCCAATATTTAGTTGGAGCAAATGTCTTCTCATCTAGTACTGGATCTCAAAGTAGGATCAGAGTAGAGGGAGCAGGATAGTTAGAATAAATACGTGGCTTGAGCAGTGGTGGAAGAGGGAGGAATTCAAATTCCTGGGACATTGGGACCAGTTCTGGGGGAAGTGGGACTTGTACAGAAGGGACAGTGTGCACTTGGGCAGGATTGGAACTGATGTTCCAGGGGTAACATTTGCTAATGCAGTTCGGGAGTGTTTGAACTAATATGGCAGGGGGATGAGAACCTATGCAGATAGGGCGAAGTAATATGGAGTCAGAAACAGATGGTAGGAAGGTAAAAAGCAATAGTGGAAGGCCGAGGAAACAAAGGCAAGAAACAAAAAGAGCCACACTACATTATAATTATAAAAGGACAAAGGGTGTTAAAAAAACAAGCCTGAAGGCTTTGTGTCTTAATGCAAGCAGTATCCGTAATAAGGTTGATGAATTAGCTGTGCAAATAGATGTTAACAGATGTGATGTGATTGGGATTACAGAGACGTGGCTCCAGGATGATCAGGGCTGGGAACTCAACATCCAAGGGTATTCAACATTCAGGAAGGATAGAATAAAAGGAAAAGGAGGTGGGGTAGCATTGCTGGTTAAAGAGGAGATTAATGCAATAGTTAGGAAGGACATTAGCTTGGATGATGTGGAATCTATATGGGGAGAGCTGCAGAACACCAAAGGCCAAAAAACGTTAGTGGGAGTTGTGTACAGACCTCCAAACAGAACAGTGATGTTGGGGAGGGCATCAAACAGGAAATTAGGGGTGCATGCAAGAAAGGTGCAGCAGTTATCATGGGTGACTTTAATATGCATATAGATTGAGCTAACCAAACTGGAAGCAATACGGTGGAGGAGGATTTCCTGGAGTGCATAAGGGATAGTTTTCCAGACCAATATGTCGAGGAACCAACGAGGGGGTAGGCCATCTTAGACTGGGTGTTGTGTAATGAGAGAGGATTAATTAGCAATCTCGTTGTGCGAGGCCCCTTGGGGAAGAGTGACCATAATATGGTAGAATTCTACATTAGGATGGAGAATGAAACAGTTAATTCAGAGATCATGGTCCAGAACTTAAAGAAGGATAACTTTGAAGGTATGAGGCGTGAATTGGCTGGGATAGATTGGCAAATGATACTTAAGGGGTTGACTGTGGATGGGCAATGGCAGACATTTCGAGACCGCATGGATGAACTACAACAAAACAATTGTACATCCCTGTCTGGCACAAAAATAAAAAAGGGAAGGGGGCTCAACCGTGGCTATCAAGGGAAATCAGGGATAGTATTAAAGCCAAGGAAGTGGCATACAAATTGGCCAGAAATAGCAGCGAACCCAGGGACTGGGAGAAATTTAGAACTCAGCAGAGGAGGACAAAGGGTTTGATTAGGGCAGGGAAAATAGAGTACGAGAGGAAGCGTGCAGGGAACATTAAGACGGACTGCAAAAGTTTCTATAGATATGTAATGAGAAAAAGGTTAGTAAAGACGAAAGTAGGTCCCCTGCAGTCAGAATCAGGGAAGTCATAACGGGGAACAAAGAAATGGCAGACCAATTGAACAAGTACTTTGGTTCGGTATTCACTAAGGAGGACACAAACAACCTTCCGGATATAAAAGGGGTCAGAGGGTCTAGTAAGAAGGAGGAGCTGAGGGAAATCCTTATTAGTCGGGAAATTGTGTTGGGGAAATTGATGGGATTGAAGGCCGATAAATCCCCAGGGCCTGATGGACTGCATCCCAGAGTACTTAAGGAGGTGGCCTTGGAAATAGTGGATGCATTGACAGTCATTTTCCAACATTCCATAGACTCTGGATCAGTTCCTATGGAGTGAAGGGTAGCCAATGTAACCCCACTTTTTAAAAAAGGAGGGAGAGAGAAAACAGGGAATTATAGACCAGTCAGCCTGACATCGGTAGTGGGTAAACTGATGGAATCAATTATTAATTGTCATAGCAGCGCATTTGGAAAGAGGTGACATGATAGGTCCAAGGCAGCATGGATTTGTGAAAGGGAAATCATGCTTGACAAATCTTCTGGAATTTTTTTAAGATGTTTTCAGTAGAGTGGACAAGGGAGAACCAGTTGATGTGGTGTATTTGGACTTTCAGAAGGCTTTCGACAAGGTCTCACACAAAAGATTAATGTGCAAAGTTAAAGCACATGGGATTGGGGGTAGTGTGCTGACGTGGATTGAGAACTGGTTGGCAGACAGGAAGCAAAGAGTAGGAGTAAATGGGTACTTTTCAGAATAGCAGGCAGTGACTAGTGGGGTACCGCAAGGTTCTGTGCTGGGGCACCAGCTGTTTACATTGTACATTAATGATTTAGACGAGGGGATTAAATGTAGTATCTCCATATTTGCGGATGACACTAAGTTGGGTGGCAGTGTGAGCTGCGAGGAGGATGCTATGAGGCTGCAGAGTGACTTGAATAGGTTAGGTGAGTGGGCAAATGCATGGCAGATGAAGTACAATGTGAATAAATGTGAGATTATCCACTTTGGTGGTAAAAACAGAGAGACAGACTATTATCTGAATGGTGACAGATTAGGAAAAGGGGAGGTGCAACGAGACCTGGGTGTCATGATACATCAGTCGTTGAAGGGTGGCATGCAGGTACAGCAGGCGGTTAAGAAAGCAAATGGCATGTTGGCCTTCTAGCGAGGGGATTTGAGTACAGGGGCAGGGATGTGTTACTACAGTTGTACAGGGCCTTGGTGAGGCCACACCTGGAGTATTGTGTACAGTTTTGGTCTCCTAACTTGAGGAAGGACATTCTTGCTATTGAGGGAGTGCAACGAAGGTTCACCAGACTGATCCCCGGGATGGCGGGACTGACATATCAAGAAAGACTGGATCAACTGGGCTTGTATTCACTGGAGTTCAGAAGAATGAGAGGGGATCTCATAGAAATGTTTAAAATTCTGACGGGTTTAGGCAGGTTAGATGCAGGAAGAATGTTCCCAATGTTGGGGAAGTCCAGAACCAGGGGTCACAGTCTAAGGATAAGGGGTAAGCCATTTAGGACCGAGATGAGGAGAAACTTCTTCAGCCAGAGAGTGGTGAACCTGTGGAATTCTCTACCACAGAAAGTTGTTGAGGCCAATTCACTAAATATATTCAAAAAGGAGTTAGATGTAGTCCTTACTACTCGGGGGATCAAGGGGTATGACGAAAAAGCAGGAATGGGGTACTGAAATTGCATGTTCAGCCATGAACTCATTGAATGGCAGTGCAGGCTTGAAGGGCCGAATGGCCTACTCCTGCACCTATTTTCTATGTTTCTGTGGAAGTCGGATAAGCAGAGTGACCAATCAAAGACAATGGAGTGGTTGAAGTAGAGCTGGGTGGCATCAGCATACATGTGAAAGTGATGTTATGGTTTTGGATGATGTCGCCAGGATAAGAAGCAGGGACAAGGATAGATCCTTGGGGGACTCCAGAGGTCGCAGTGCAAGAGCGGGAAAAGAAGCCATTGCAAATAATTCTCTGGCTACGACTAGATAGAGGGGAAAGGAATCAGGAGAGGGCAGTCCCACCCAGCTGGGCAATGAAGAATGATGGTTGGGTCAACTGTGTCAAAGGCTGCAGACAGGTCAAGAAGGATGAGGAAGGATATTGTACGACGTTTATCGTCACATAGGATGTCATTTGTGATTTTGATAAGGGTAGTTTCAGTGCTTTGGCAGAAACCTGACTGGAAGAGTTCAAACATGGAGATGCGGGAAAGATGGGTACAGATTTGGGAGGCAACAGCACGTTCAAGGACTTGAGAGATTTGAGAAGGGGGCGATAGCTTAAAAAGACAAAAGGGTCAAGGGTGGGTTTTATGCAAGGGTGATGTCAGCAGATTTGAAGGTGAGGAAGGCAGTACCCTAGGAGAGGGAACCGATAACAATATCAGCCAACATAGGAGCCAGGAAGGGAAGTTGGGTAGTCAGCAGCTTGGTGAGAATAGGGTCTCGTGAAAAAGATGAGGTAATAGAGGCCATGAGGGGTGCAGGAGAGAAACTAGAGAAAGATGTGAGTTCAGGTATTGGGCAGGGGAGATCCTTGGGGGGCGGTTGGCTTGATAAGCTAGTATAAGGGAGTTATTGTAATAGTTATTGGGACCTTGCTGAGCACAAATTGGTTGCTGCGTTACCCTACATTACAATACTGACTACACTTCAAAAGTATATCAATGTCTGTAAAGCACTTTGGGATGTCCTGAGGTTGTGAAAGGCACTATATAAATGCAAGTCTTCGAATGAAGTAGAAAAAAAACAGCATTTGTTCGAATTTTAAAAACAAATTGCTCGAAATCCATAAAAGATCATGAACATCCTTATATTGACAGACTTTTTCCAGCATTTTCTATTTTTTCTTTGAAGTTATATGTTTGTATCTCTCTAAATATATGAGCACATCACCAGTGACATTGCTTGCGATGAGTCAGAGGATACATAAGAACATAAGAAATAGGAGCAGAAGGAGGCCATTTGGCCCCTAGAGCCTGCTCCGCCATTCAATAAGATCATGGCTGATCTGATCTTGGCCTCAATTCCACTTCCCTGCCCGCTCCCCACAACCCTTGACTCCCTTATCGTTCAAAAATCTATCTCCACCTTAAATATATTCAATGACCCAGCCTCCACAGCTCTCTGGGTTGGAGAATTCCAAAGATTCACAACCCTCGAAGAAGAAATTCCTCCTCATTTCCGTTTTAAATGGGCGACCCCTTATTCTGACATATGCCCCCTAGTTCAAGATTCCGCATTGAGGAGAAGCATCCTCTCTGTATCTACTCTTTCAAGCCCCCTCAGAATCTTATACTTTTCAATAAGATCACCTCTCAATCTTCTAAACTCCAATGAGTATAGACCCAACCTGCTCAACCATTCATAAGACAACCCCTTCATCTCAGGAATCAACCTCATGAACCTTCTCTGAACTGCCTCCAATGCAAGTATATCCCTCCTTAAATAAGGAGACCAAAACTGTACGCAGTACTCCATGTGTGGTCTCACCAAAGCCCTGTACAGTTGTAGCAGGACTTCCCTACTTTTATACTCCATCCCCCTTGCAATAAAGGCCAACATTCCATTTGCCTTCCTAATTACTTGCTGTACCTGCCTGCTAACTTTTTGTATTTCATGTACAAAGACCCCCAGATCTCTCTCAATCTCAGCATTTTGCAATCTCTCTCCATGTAAATAATAATTTCCTTTTTTATCTTTCCTACCAAAGTGAATAACCTTACATTTTCCCACATTATACTTCATCTGCCAAATGTTTGCCTAATTAGCCTATCTATATCTCTTTGCAGATTCTTCACGACTTGACAACTTGCTTTCCCACCTATTTTTGTATCAGCAGCAAATTTGGCCAAATTACACTCGGTCCCTTCATCCAAGTCATTAATCTAGATTGTTAATAGTTGAGACCCAAGCACTGATCCCTGTAGCGCCCCACTAGTTACAGTTTGCTAACCTGAAAATGACCCATTTATCCCGACTCTCTGTTTTCTGTTAGTTAGCCAATCCTCTATCCAGGCTAATATATTACCCCCAATCCCGTGAGTTCTTATCTTGTGCAGTAACCTTTTATGTGGAACCTTATCGAATGCCTACTGGAAATCCAAATACATCACATCCACTGGTTCCCCTTTATCCACCCTGCTCGTTATATCCTCAAAGAACTCCAGCAAATTTGTCGAACATAATTTTCCTTTCATAAAACCATGCTGACTCTGCTTGACTGTATTATGATTTTCTAAATGTCCTGCTACTACTTTCTTAATAATGGACTCCAGCATTTTCCCAATGACAAATGTTAGGTGAACAGGTCTATAGTATCCTGCTTTCTGACTCCCTCCTTTCTTAAATACTGACATTACATTTGCGGTTTTCCAATCCGCTGGGAGCTCTCCAGAATCCAGGGAATTTTGGTAGATTACAACCAATGCACCCACTATCTCTGCAGCACTTCTTTTAAGACCCTACGATGCAGTCCATCAGGTCCAAGGGACTTGTCCACCTTTAGTCCCGTTAGTTTGCCTAGTACTTTTTCTCTAGTGATCGTGATTGTTTTAAGTTCCCCCCTCCCAATAGCCCCTTATCAATTATTGGGATGCTTTTAGTGTCTTCTACCGTGAAGACTGATACAAAATATTTGTTCAAAGTCTCTGCCATTTCCGTTTCCCATTGTTAATTCCCCAGTCTCATCCTCTAAGGGACCAACGTTTACTTTAGCTACTCACTTCCTTTTTATATACCTGTAGCTCTTACTCTGTTTTGTTATTTCTTGCTACTTTACTCTCAAACTATCTTCTCTCTATTATTATTTTTTTAGTCGTCCTTTGCTGGTTTCTAAAAATTTCCCAACCCTCCAGCCTTCCACGACTCTTCGCAACATTGTATGCCTTTGTTTTCAAGTTGATACAATCCTTTACTTCCTTAGTTAGCCTGGTTCATCCTTCGCTTAGTCTTTCTTTCTCACTGGCATATATCTTTGCTGAGAGCTATGAAATATCTCCTTAAATGTTTGCCACTACTCATCTACCGTCTTACTCTTTAATCTATTTCCCCAGTCAACTTTAGCCAACTCTGCCTTCATAACTTTGTAACTGCCTTTATTTAAGTTCAGGACACTAGTTTGAAACTTGGCTTTCTCACCCTCAAACTGAATTTGAAATTCTGCCATACAATGATCATTCTTCCCAAGAGGATCCTTTACTATAAGATCATTAATTATTCCAGTCTCATTACACATTACTAGATCTAAAATAGTCTGTTCCCTAGTTGGTTCCACAAAGTATTGCTCTAAGAAACCATCCCAAATATACTATGAACTCTTCCTCAAGGCAACCTTTGCCAATTTGATTTGTCCAATCAGATTAAAATTGACATTGCTTATTGCCGTTCCTTTCTTACAAGCGAGGACATTTGCAAGGGCAGGATTGTAGTATTTACCCATATCTTGCCCAGCAAATGTCCTGAAAACTATTGCGCCTGATAAAAGCAGGCGCATAGCCTACTTTTACAGGTGCAAGAGTTTTAAAACACACAAAAACATATTTAAAATAACATTTTATAAACACATTTTATTGTTAAAAACCCTGCCCACTACGGTAAGTTTATTTAAAACTATAATGAAAAAAACTTTTTTTAAATCTGGAAAAAATTCTGACCTTAACTTTAATTTCAATTAATTTTAATTATGTGGTGTTTTTTATTTTTTACTGTGGTGTTTAGTGTGTTTGTTTTTTTTTCTCATTAATAGCACTGAGAACTCGTAGATACGGAGTTCTCATTACTATTAATGAGAAAGCTCTGGAATACTGTACCTGATTGGTTGTGCAGTCACAAGGATGAGAGCGCTCTTCGCAATGCGGGAAGAGAAGGCCTCCCCACCGCAATCGCCTCCGGGACCACCAGGTAATTTCGTAAAAATTCTCCAGTCGGAGGCGTTCGTCCGAAAGATCCGACCGGAATTTCAAGGTCAGTATCATTTCTCACTACTGCACTGATCTCATCCTTTATTAACAGAGCTACTCCACCTCCTTTTCCTTCCTGCCTATCCTTCCGAAATGGTCAGAGGTAGGTTTTAAGCAGGCAATAACTAGTAGGGTGCAGCAAGGATCAGGGCTTGGGCCTCAGCTATTTACAATCTATATTAATGACTTAGATGAAGGGACCGAGTGCAATGTATCCAAGTTAGCTGATGACACAAAGAGCCTGCAAAGGAATATAGACAGGTTAAATGAGTGGGCAATAAGGTGGCAGATGGAGTAGAATTTGGGGAAATGTGAGCTTACTTACTTTGGTAGGAAGAATAGAAAAACAGGATATTTTTTAAATGGTGAGAAACTATTAAATATTGGTGTTCAGAGATTTAGGTGCCCTCGTACAGGAAACATAGAAAGTTAGCATGCAGGTACAGCAAGCAATTTGGAAGGCAAGTGGCATGTTGGCCTTCATTGCAAGGGGGTTGGAGTACAAGTGTAAGGAAGTCTTACAATTGTACAGGGCTTTGGCGAGATCACACTTGGGAGTACTGTCCACAGTTTGGTCTCTTTCTGAGAAAGAACATCCATGCCTCAGAGGTGGTGCTTCAAAGGTTTTTTGGACTGATCCTTGAGAAAATTGTATAAGTGATTGAGCAGATTGGGCCGATACTCTCTGGAGTTCAGAAGAATGAGAGGCAATCTTATTGAAACATATAAGACTCTGAGGGGGATTAACAGTGTAAATACTGAGATACTGTTGTTTCCCCTGGCAGAAAAGTCAAGAACTAGGGGGCATAGTATTAGGATAAGGGATCAGCCATTTAAGACTGAGATGAGAAGGAATTTCTTCACTTAGAGGGTTGTGAATCTTTGGAATTCTCTACCCGAAAGGGCTGTGGATGCTCAATCGTTGAGTACATTCAAGGCTGAGATAAGATAGATCTTTGTACTCGAGAGGAATCGAGGGATATGGGGATCGGGCGGGAAAGTGGAGTTCAGGTCGAAGATTAGCCATGATCTTTGAATGGCAGAGCAGACTCAACGGGCCATATGACCTACTTCTGCTCCTAATTGAATCACTGGTCAGGGAATGAATCTTAAAGAAAGCTAATAACCGATTTAATTTGATTCAATTGCTGATTTTCTCATTTTAATTTAACTTATAATCATGGTATATATTATTTCATTTTGTTTAATTATAATTAATCTTTATTATACTGATTTTACAATTGTATACTCCTTATTGAATTATTTACAATGTAATTTGAATTTCTTTTTGTTTTAAGTTTTTCACCTGTGCCTATCTGCGTGTACATTTTGGCTGCCGCTTCGGACACGGGCCTTTAACCTCTTTTACACTTCCTTCTCACACTTTTTCTCTTTCCCTCAATGGTCAATATCTAACGTGTTGTAAAATTGTTGTGAAGTTGCTTGGGATGCTTTACTACGTTAAAGGCGTGATATAAATAAAAGTTATTATTAATTCTTATGTGATGTTCTTAGATACTACTTTTAGCAAACCTGCAGAAAAATTATTGGGTCATTAAGAAAATGTTTTTCCCATTTTCTTTGAACACTTTCATTTATTAGTTATAAAAATATTAGAAATGGGGAGGGGGAGAAAAGGCTGTTTAGCTAACAGTCAAGTTTTTTTTTTAAATTCATTCCTGGGATGTGGACGTCGCTGGCAAGGCCAGCATTTATTGCCCATCCCTAATTGCCCTTGAGAAGGTGGTGATACGCTGATTTCTTAAACCATTGCAGTCTAGTGCGGTGAAGGTACTCCCATTGTTAGGATGGAGGTCCAGGATTTTGACCCAGTGACGATGTATTTCCAAGTCAGGATGGTGTGTAAATTGGAGGGGAACTTGCAGGTGATGGTGTTCCAATGCTCCTGCTGCCTGTGTCCTTCGAGGTGGCAGAGGTCATGAGTTTGAGAGGTGCTGTCGAAGAAGCCTTGGCGCGTTGCTGCAGTGCATCTTGTAGAGGGTACACACTGTAGCCACGGTTAGCCGATGGTAGAGGGAGCGAATGTTTAAGGTGGTGAATGGGATGCCAATAAATTATCCCAGATGGTGTTGAGCTTCTTGATTGTTGTTGGAGCTGCACACATGCAGGCAAGTGGAGAGGATTCCATCACACTCCTAGCTTGTGCCATGTAGAAGGTGAAAAGGCTTTCGGGATTCAGATGAGACTTTGGCCGCAGAATACCCAGCCTCTGACCTGCTCTTGTATCCACAGTGTTTATGTGGCTGCTCCAATTAAGCGTCTGGTCAATGGTGTCCCCCAACAACTTGTATTTATATAGCGCCTTTAACATGGTAAAACATCCAAGGTGCTTCACAGGAGTATTATAAGACAAAAAAATAACACCAAGCCACATAAGCAGAAATTAGGGCAGCTGGTCAACGAGGTAGGTTATAAGGAGCATTTTAAGAGGAAAGAGGGGTAGAGGCTTGAGAGGTTTAGGGGGGGAATTTCAGAGCTTAGGGCCGAGGCAACAGAAAGAAGGCACGGGAACCAATGGTTGAGCGATTATAATCAGGGATTCTCAAGACATCAGAATGAGAGGAATGCAGATATCTCGGTGGGGGGGATTGTGGGGCTGGAGGGGATTACAGAGATGGGGGAGGCGGGTGGTGAGGCAATGAAGGGATTTGAAAACAAGGATATTGATGGTGGGTCATTCTGCAATGGGGTAATGCCATTGAATGTCAAGGGGCAGTGGTTAGACTCTCGCTTGTTGGAGATAGTCATTGGCTGGCACTTAAGTGGCAAGTGACATTTGCACCACACATCAGCCAAGCCTGAATATCGTCCAGGTCTTGCTGTATGCGGGCATGGTCTCCTTCATTAGCTGAGGATGCGAATGGAACTGAACACTGTGCAATCATTAGCAAACATCCCCACTTCTGACCTTATGATGGAGGGAAAGTCATTGATATAGCAGCTGAATATGGTTTTGCTAAGGACACTGCCCTGAGCATCTCCTGCAGCAATGTCCTGGGACTGAGATGATTGGTCTCCAACAACCACAATCATCTTCCTTTCTCATAGGTATGATTCCAGCCAGTGGAGAGCTTCCCCCCTCCGATTTCCATTGACTTAAATTTTACTCGGGCTCCTTGATGCCACACTCAGTCAAATGCTGCCTTGATGTCAAGGGCAGTCACTCTCAACTCCCCTCTGCAATTCAGTTCTTTCGTTCATGTTTGGACCAAGACTGTAATGAAGTCTGGAACCGAGTGGTCCTGGCAGAACCCAAACTGAGCATCGGCGAGCAGGTTATTGGTGAGTAAGTGCCTCTTGAAAGCACTGTCAACTACACCTTCGATCACTTTGCTGATGATTGAGAGTAGTCTGATGGGGCAGTAATTGGCTGGATTGATTTATCTCGCTTTTTCTCAACAGGACACATCTGGGCAGTTTTACATATTGGCAGGTAGATGCCAGTGTTGCAGCTGTACTACAGCTTGGTTTGAGATATGGCTAGTTCTGGAGCTTAAGTCTTCAGCACTACAGTTGGGATGTTGTTGGGGCCCATAGCCTTTGCTGTATCCAGTGTGCTCAGCCATTTCTTGATATCACGTGAATCGAATTGGCTGACAACTGGCTCCTGTGGTGGTGGGGACCTCAGGAGGAGGCTGATATGGATCATCCACTCTGCATTTCTGGCTGAACATGGTTGCAAACATTTCAGCATTGTCTTTTGCATTCACGTGCAGAGCTCCACCATCATGGAGGAAAGCTCTCCTTTACCCAGTTGGATGTATCGGGTAAAGGAGAGCCTTCACTTTCCAATTGGCATGGAAAAATTATGTGCCGGGAAAATGCTCATCAGGTGACCATTGGGTAGTTGGAGGGAAGAAGGTCATGTGATGATACCTCCAGGAATCCACCCAACCAAAGTTGGCAACCCAAGTTACATGTAATTAACAAAGTGCGACAGGGTGAATATTGCAGAAGGTAAGTGAGCATTATATGTATGCAGCACACATCCATCATACTTCAAAGTATCAAGATTGCATAAAAAAATAAGTCATCCTTGTTATTTTCTGATCTCGATACTCCAGCAGAGTTGTTCCCAGCTTCTAACTCCCAGAAACTGCCCTCGGTAATTCGCTTCTGACTGACCTCAGTTAGCGCCTGTAGAATCTACGCCCCACATTGGGGTGTGAAATTGGTCAGGCTGGCTGCGCCGTGCCGCAGAGCCAGCCCGGAGAAGCGCAGCGCCGTCCAAGGCCAGCTCCGGGACATTCATCCGCGGCAATGGTCGTCCGGCCGGCTCCCATTTTAAATCTTTACCTCCGGTTCGTAAATCACCACCGAACGGCAGCTCCCGAACGCCACGCGTCCGCCTCTGCCCCACGACAACGCGTGCGGAGTGCGGTTCGCACAACGCGCAACATGAGCCGTCTCCACGGGCGCCGCCATCTTCATTCCGCCCGTCACCCCGGCGGTCCCGCGCAACGTGCGTGCGCGTGATCGCGAGCAGAGATCGCGCAGTGCGCGTACGCGTGACACGTGAGAGCAGAGACCGCGCCGTGCGTGCGCGTGGACGTGGAATGGAACGTGAGAGCAGAGACTGTGCTGAAGAAACGTGAGAGCAGAGACTGTGCTGAAGAAACGTGCAAAAACAAAATGAATGAGTGAGTGAGTGAGTGAGGTCGCACTGAGTGCAGACACGGATTGGCGCCAGTAAATGCAGTTTGCTGCAACTGTAAGGAAAGGGTCTCACTCACCCCTTTACTGGCTGCACCTCTGCGCTGCTCCCACTCACCACCTTGTTGCCACTCATGGCTCTACAGGCAATGCCCACCCCATTCCCTGTGCCAGCCCCATCGCCCTGACCCACAGTCCCCCTCTCTCACCTGTCCGAGCTCTGATTCTCAGTCTCTAGTCTCGTCTCTTCCCCATTCTCAAGTTTCCACCCTCTTTCTCAGCCACTATTCCCATCTCCCACTCACTTTCTGATTCAGTCCTCTGCCACTCCCCCAGCCCTGAGTCTTAGTCCCCTCCACATGTCACTTCCCCACTCTTACATACCAGCACCACTCCACCTCTTTCTCTTCCCCATCCCCCAGACTCCCAGCAGTTTCTCCACCAGCCGTTCTTATTTCCGGTAACCCGCCAAGCAGGACCGAGGCCATTCCAGGAGACCGCCGGACAATCTGGGAGGGTTGGTAACTGATTAAGTGTGGAAAATGTTGGAAACACACAACAGGTCAGTCAGATTCTATGAAGAAAACAGACATATTAGTATTTCAGGTTGATCCTTCATTAGAACTGAAAAATATAAAATGTGAACAGAGGTGGAGGGAGAGGGAGGAGTGATGATATCTTAGAGGGATCATCAAACAAGGCCATATGGGTTGAACTGAAAAACAAAAAAGGGACAATCACACTGCTGGGAGTGTACTATAGATCCCCAAACAGTGAGAGGGAGATAGAAGAGCAAATATGTAGGCACATTTCTGAGAAGTGCAAAAACTATAGGGCAGTAATAGTAGGGGATTTCAACTATCCTAATATTAACTGGGGCAAAATTAGTGTGAAGGGTATAGAAGGTGCGGAATTCCTAAAATGCATTCAAGAGGACTTTTTTATGCCACTATGTAGCAAGCCCAACACAAGAGGGAGCGGTTCTGGATTTAGTGTTCGGGAATGAAGCTGGGCAGATGGAAGGGGTATCAGTAGGACAGAACTACCACAGAAAGTTGTTGAGGCCAATTCACTAAATATATTCAAAACGGAGTTAGATGTAGTCCTTACTACTAGGGGGATCAAGGGGTATGGCGAGAAAGCAGGAATGGGGTGCTGAGGTTGCATGTTCAGCCATGAACTCATTGAATGGCAGTGCAGGCTCGAAGGGCTGAATGGCCTACTCCTGCACCTATTTTCTATGTTTCTATGAGAGCATTTAGGTGCTCATGACCATAATTCAGTCAGATTTAAGGTAGTTATGGAAAAGGACAAGGATAGAGCAGGAATAAAAGTTCTAAATTGGGAAAAAGCCAACTTTGCTAAGCTGAGAGGTGATTTGGCCATAGTGGACTGGAAACAGCTACTTGAAGGTAGTAAATCAGTGTCAGAGCAGTGGGAAGCATTCAAGGAGGAGATCCGTAGGGTTCAGGCCAAATATGTGTCCTTAAAGAAAAAGGGTGGGACTAACAAATCTTGAGCCCCCTGGGACAAAGAGGGTAGGATAAAGAAAAAAAGGGAGGCTTATGACAGATACCGAGGGCTAAATACTGCAGAATCTCTGTATAGTATAGAAAGTGCAAGGGTGAAATTAAAAAGGATATTAGGAAAGCAAAAAGAGAGCATGAAAAATTCTTGGCTAGTAAAATCAAGGAAAGCCAAAAGATGTTTTTTAAATATAGTAAGAGCTAGAGGATAACTAAAGGGTAGGGCCTATTACAAACCATGAGGGTAATCTGTGTGTGTAGGCAGAAGATGTGGGTGTGGTTCTCAATGAATACTTTGCATCTGTTTTCACAAAAGAGAGAGGCGATGCAGAGGAAAAGAAGTGTGAAATATTAGATGAAATAAACATAGTGAGAGAGGAGGTATTAAGGGGTTCAGCAGGGGTTTTGAAAGTGGATAAATCCCCAGGCCCGGATGATATATATCCCAGGCTGCTAAGTGAAGCAAAAGAGGAAATAGCAGAGGCTTTGACGATCATTTTCCAATCCTCTCTGGCTTTAGGTGTGGTGCCAGAGGACTGGAGGACTGCTAATGTGGTACCTTTGTTTAAGAAGGGAGATAGGAATAGACCGAGTAATTACAGGCCAGTCAGCCTAACCTTAGTGGTGGGAAAATCATTGGAAAAAATCCTGAAGGACAGGATAAATCTTCACTTAGACATAAATTAATCAAGGATAGTCAGCACGGATTTGTTAAGGGAAGGTCGTGTCTGATTAACTTGATTGAATTTTTCGAGGAGGTAACCAGGAGAGTCGATGAAGGCAGAGCGTATGATGTAGTGTATATGGATTTTAGCAAAGCTTTTGATAAGGTCCCACATGGTCACAAAAGTAAAAGCCCATGGAATCCAGGGCAAAGTGGCAAGTTGGTTTCAAAATTGGCTCGGAGGCAGGAAGCAAAAAGTAATGGTTGATGGGTGTTTTTGTGACTGAAAGGTTGTTTCAAGTGGGGTTCCGCAGTGCTCCATACTAGATCCCTTGCTTTTTGTGATATACATCAATGATCTAGACTTGAATATAAGGGGTATGATTAAGAAGTTTGCAAATTATACTAAAATCGACTGTGTGGTTGATAATGAAGAAGAAAGCTGCGGACTGCAGGAAGATAGCAATCAATTATCCTGATAGTCTGCATCCCAGAGTACTTAAACAAGTGGCCCTAGAAATAGTGGATGCATTAGTGATCATTTTCCAACAATCTATCGATTCGGGATCAGTTCCTATGGACTGGAGGGTAGCTAATGTAACGCCACTTTTTAAAAAAGGCGGGAGAGAGAAAGTGGGTAATTATAAACTGGTTAGCCTGACATCAATCGTGGGGAAAATGTTGGAATCAATCATTAAGGATGAAATAGCAGCGCATTTGGAAAGCAGTGACAGGATCGGACCAAGTCAGCATGGATTTATGAAAGGGAAATCATGCTTGACGAATCTTCTGGAATCTTTTGAGGATGTAACTAGTAGAGTGGACAAGGGAGAACCAGTGGATGTGGTGTATTTGGACTTTCAAAAGGCTTTTGATAAGGTCCCGCACAAGAGATTGGTGTACAAAATCAAAGCGCATGGTATTGGGGGTAATGAACTGACATGGATAGAGACCTGGTTGGCAGACATGAAGCAGAGAGTCGGGATAAACAGCTCTTTTTCAGAATGGCAGGCAGTTACTAGTGGGGTGCCGCAGGGCTCAGTGCTGGGACCCCAGCTCTTTAAAATATACATTAACGATTTGGATGAAAGAATAGAGTGTAATATCTCCAAGTTTGCGGATGACACTTGTCATGTATTCAACCAGCAATGTAACCCATGTATAATCCGACCTAAGTTGTACACTGTGTGAACAATGACCACTAGGTGGTGAACTTGTGGGAGACACTCCTAACCTGGACCTTCAGATCGAAAAGGGGAAGCTCCACCCACTTCCTGCACTTGAGTGCTAAAGAATAAAGGACAGGTCACAGACTGACCTTCTCTCAAGCATGAGCCTCGTGTGCATTTATACTGTATAGTAAGGACGTATCAATGGCGACGAGAATCTGGAATTTAAACCACGCGAGCATGGCCACTAGCACAACAGACGAGAGGTACTGTGTTAAGGAATTGTTGGGACAGAGATTCAACATTGTTAAAGCAACACACAGTTCTCCAGGCAGACGAGGGCAATCGGGCATGCCCCAACATGTAGTCGAACCCAGAGGGGGAGTTCGACAGAGAAAATGGCAAGCTGAACGGCGATTCACGCCATTGCAAGGGACAATGCTGCCAGTAATGGGGCCATCAACACCTGCTAATGGCGCACTCAAGGACAATAACAGGGGCAGTCAGTCACGATCGACTGGCAAGGGACCTTTAGTTTCCAACAGCAGCTCATGTTGGAGGCGTGGAGGCACACACTCAGCCGGAGTCTGCAGAGATGAGCAAAATACCTGCAGAAATTGCAGAAATGAACGCTGGGGGAAATCGCTGGAAGCTGAAGTTCAGCGAGTTCATGTGGAGCACGTATACAGTTCATACACCAGGATGCCACCGATAATGATGAAAATGCTCCTCAATGGCATCTCAGTATCAATGGAGCTAGACACGGGGGCCAGCCAGTCCCTGATGGGTATCAAACAGTTCGAAAAGTTGTGGGCGTCCAAGGCCACGAGGCCAAAATTATCGTCGATTGACGCACAGCTACGGACATACACAAAGGAGATCATTCCGGTGCTTGGCAGCGCCACGGTAGTTGTGATCCACAAAGATTCGGAGAACAGGTTGCCAGTCTGGGTTGTCCTGGGGTACGGTCCCGCGCTACTGGGGAGGAGTTGGCTTGCTGTCATGAACTGGAAATGGGGCGATGTCAATGCAATTTCCTCTGTGGAGCGAGTATCATGCTCACAGATCCTGGACACATTTGACTCATTATTTCAAACCGGCATTGGCACTTTCATAGGGGCCAAGGTAGTGATTCACATAAACTCAGGCGCCAGGCCAGTACACCACAAGGCCAGAGCAGTGCCGTATGTGATGCGGGAAAAGATAGAAGGCGAATTGGACCGCCTGCTGAGGGAAGGCATCATCTCGCCAGTCGAATTCAGTGACTGGGCGAGCCCGATTGTGCCGGTGCTCAAGGCGGATGGGTCGGTCAGGATATGTGATGATTACAAGGCCACCATCAATCGGGTGTCACTCCAAGACCAGTACCCGCTACCGAGAGCGGAGGACCTGTTTGCGACGCTATCCGGTGGCAAACTTTTTTCAAAATTGGACCTGACTTTAGCTTACATGACCCAGGAGCTGGCAAGTGAGTCGAAGAAGCTGACCACCATCACGACACACAAGGGGTTGTTTGAGTACAACAGATGTCCGTTCAGGATTTGCTCGGCAGCCGCGATCTTCCAATGAAATATAGAAAGCCTCCTCAAGTCGATTCCAGGGATGGTGGTTTTTCAGGATGACATCCTCATCACGGGTTATAATACTGAAGAACACCTCCACAACCTGGAGGAGGTGCTACACAGACTAGACCGGGTAGGGCTGCGACTGAAAAAGGTGAAGTGCGTCTTCCGAGCTCCAGAGGTAGAATTAATGGGGATCAGGGTAGCAGCAGACGGGATCAGCCCTACTGCGTCCAAGATGGAAGCGATCCATAGAGCACCCAGACCCCGTAATACGACGGAGCTGCGTTCATTCCTGGGGCTCCTGAACTATTTTGGTAACTTTCTTCCCAAATTGAGCACGCTGCTCGAGCCACTACACATGCTCCTACGCAAAGGTCGCGAATGGGTCTGGGGGGACAGCCAGGAAAGGACTTTTAATAGAGCACGCAATTTGTTATGTTCCAACAATCTGTTAACGCTATATGACCCATGTAAGAAACTTGTGTTAACTTGCGATGCGTCGTCCTATGGTGTCGGGTGTGTGTTGCAGCATGTCAATGCCAAGGGTCAGTTACAGCCGGTAGCTTATGCCTCCAGAAGTCTGTCCCAGGCAGAAAGGGGCTACGGGATGGTAGAAAAGGAGGCGCTCGCATGTGTATATGCGGTAAAGAAAATGCACCAGTACCTATTTGGCAGGAAATTTGAGCTGGAGACAGATCACAAACCCCTAACGTCCCTTTTGGCCGACAACAAGGCCATAAATGCAAACGCATCGGCCCGCATACAGAGGTGGGCACTCACGTTAGCCGCCTATGACTACACAATTCGGCACAGACCAGGCACTGAAAACTGCGCCGATGCACTCAGCAGGCTCCCACTAGCCACCATTGAGGGGGCTACCGAGCATGCTGCTGAGATGGTCATGGCTGTTGAAGCTTTCGGAAGCGAAGGCTCACCCGTGACAGCCCGTCAGATTAAAGTCTGGACAAATAGAGACCCGCTACTGTCTCTAGTCAAGAAATGTGTCCTGAATGGGGACTGGGCAGCCACGTACAGGGCATGCCCTGAGGAATTTAAACCATTTCACTTGCGCAGGGATGAACTCTCGATTCAGGCCGATTGCCTATTGTGGGGAAACCGCGTAGTCATGCCCCAGATGGACAGAGAGGTGTTCATCAGAGAACTCCACAATGGGCACTCGGGCATTGTCATAATGAAGGCAATTGCCAGGTCACACGTTTGGTGGCCAGGGATAGACGCAGATCTGGAACTTTTGTGTTCACAGGTGCAACAAGTGTGCCCAGCTGGGCAATGCGCCCAGGGAAGCCCCCCTTAGCCCCTGGCCATGGCCCACCAAGCCTTGGTCATGCATCCATGTGGACTACGCAGGTTCTTTCATGGGAAAAATGTTTTTGGTTGTAGTAGACGCCTACTCCAAATGGACCGAGTGTGACATTTTAAATTCAAGCACATCCTCTGCCACGGTAGAAAGCCTACGGGCAATGTTCGCCGCCCACGGTCTACCGGACATCTTGGTCAGCGACAATGACCCATGCTTCACAAGCACTGAATTCCAGGACTTCATGGCAGGCAATGGAATTAACCATGTCAGAACGGCACCGTTCAAGCCGGTCTCAAACGGCCAGGCAGAACGAGCAGTGCAGATAATCAAACGGGATGCTCAGAATCCAAGGGGGTTCCCTACAAAGCCGCTTATCACGCCTCCTGTTGGCCTACAGATCCCGACCACACTCGCCCACAGGGGTTCCACCCGCAGAACTGCTAATGAAAAAGACGCTCAAAACCCGGTTATCCCTTATACACCCCACCATGAAAGAAATTGTCGAGAGCAGGCGGCAGTCACAATATGACTACCATGACAGGAATGCGAGGGCGCGATGTATTGATGTAAATGACCCTGTTTTTGTCCTCAACTACACTGCAGGGCCCAAATGGCTCGCAGGCACTGTGATTGCCAAAGAGGGAAATAGGATTCTGGTAGTTAAACTTACCAATGGACAAATTATGAAGGGCCTCTATATAGTGGATAGAAAGGGCTTATTTCCCTTAGCAGAGGGGTCAACAACCAGGGGACATAAATTTAAAGTAATTGGTAGAAGCTTCAAAGGGGATTTGAGGGGAAATGTTTTCACGCAGACGGTGTGTGGGGTTCTGGAACTCATTGAAAGGGTGGTAGAGGCAGAAACCCTCAACACATTTAAAAAGTGCTTGGATGTGGTTACGGACCTAGAGCTGTAAAGTGGGATTAGGCTGGATAGCCTCTTGTTGACCAGCATGGACACAATGGGCCGAAATGGCCTCCTTCCGTGTTGTAAACTTCTATGATTCTATGATTTTTTGATGAAGAATTATACCTGAAACATTAACATGTCTGTTTTCTTCCACAGATGTTGACTCGTCTGCTGTGTGTTACCAGCATTTTCTGTTTTTATTTTAGATTTCAGCACTAAATAAACTTAGGAGTTGAGCACCTCCAATGAATGTGCAGAGGAGCTTCAAACCCTGCAAACCACCACGTTGCAGAGGAAGATCAATCTACAGTGGATCAGGCTGAATTGGAGACTCGTACTGAGTAGGCAGAAGTGTACGGGGCACACACGTTCACTACGAAATGTCCACCAATAATGTTGAAAGTTGAACTGAACGGCATTCCAGTATCTATGGAGCTGGACACGGGGGCAAGTCAGTCCATAATGAGTAAAAAGGTCTTTGACAGGCTGTGGGGAAATAAGGCACACAGGCCCAAGCTCAGCCCCATTCACACCAAACTAAGTACTTCCACCAAGGAACTAATCCCTGTAATTGGCAGTGCAGATGTTAAAGTCTCCTACGATGGAGCAGTACATGAACTCCCGCTGTGGATTGTGCCAGGGGATAACCCCACATTGTTTGGCAGAAGCTGGCTGGGAAAAATCCGCTGGAACTGGGACGACATCCGAGTGCTTTCGTCCGTCGACGACGCCTCATGTACCCAGATTCTGAGCAAGTTCTTATCGTTGTTCGAGCCAGGCATTGGAAGCTTCTCGGGCGAAAGTGCAAATCCATTTGGTTTCCGATACGCGACAAATCTACCACAAGGCTCGGGCGGTACAGTACATGATGCGTGAAAAAGTGGAAATTGAGCTGGACAGGCTGCAACATGAAGGCATCATCGCGCCGGTGGAATTCAACGAGTGAGCCAGTCCGATTGTCCCGGTACTCGAGGACGGCACAGTTAGAATTTGTGGGACTATAAAGTAACGATTAACCGTTTTTCGCTGCAGGGCCAGTACCCACTACCCAAGGCAGCTGACCTATTTGCGACCCTGGCTGGAGGGAAGACATTCATCAAGCTGGACCTGACCTCGGCCGACATGATGCAGGAGCAGGAGGAGTCTTCGAAAGGCCTCACCTGCATCAACACGTAGAAAGGTCTGTTTATCTAAAACTGGTACCTGTTCGGGATTTGGTCGGCCGCAGCGATCTTCCAGCGGAACATGGAGAACCTGCTAAAGTTGGTTCCTTGTACAGTGGTCTTCCAGGACGACATATTGGTTACAGGTCGGGACACCAAGGAGCACTTGAAGTATCTGGAGGAGGTTTTTAGTCGGTTGGATCACGTGGGGCTCAGGTTGAAACGCTCGAAGTGTGTTTTCCTGGCACAGGACGTTGAATTCTTGGGAAGGAGAATTGCAGCATCAGACCCACTGACGCCAAGACGGAGGCCATCAAGAACGGGCCGCAACCACAGAACGTGACGGAGCTGTGGTCGTTCCTGGGACTCCTTAACTATTTCGGTAATTTCCTACCTGGGTTAAGCACCCTGCTAGAATCCCTTCATATGCTACTGCGCAAGGGAGACAACTGGGTATGGGGGAATTCACAAGTGTCTGCCTTTAAGAAAGCCAGAAATCTGTTGTGTTCCAACAAACTGCTTGTCCTGTATAACCCATGTAAATGATTAGTGTTAGCTTGCGATGCGTCGTCAGACGGAGTCGGGTGTGTGCTACAACAGGCTAACGAATCAAGGATTTTGCAACCGGTCGCTTATGCATCCAGGAGTTTGTCCAAGGCCGAAAGGGCCTATAGCACGGTTGAAAAAGAGGCTCTGGCGTGCGTTCACAGGGTGAAAAATTGCACCAGTACTTACTTGGCCTCAAGTTTGAGCTTGAAACTGACCACAAGCCACTCATATCGCTGTTCTCTGAGAGCAAAAGTATTAATACCAATGCCTCTGCCCGCATCCAAAGATGGGCGCTCGCACTGTCGGCATTCAACTATACAATCCGCCACAGGCCGGGCACAGAGAAATGCGCAGATGCTCTCAGTCGGCTGCCATTGCCCACCACCGGAGTGGAAATGACACGGCCAGCGGACTTGCTCATGGTCACGGAGAAGTCCCGCGTTACGGCCTACCAGATCAGGAACTGGGCCAGCCAGGATCCTTTACTGTCCTTGGTTAAAAAAAACTGTGTCCTCCAGTGGCGATGCAGTAGGCGATTAAGCCATTCCACAGACGCAAAGAGAGTTGTCCCTGCAGGCGGACTGTCTATTGTGGGGCAATCGCGTGGTCTTGCCCAAGAAAGGCAGAGACACATTCATATGTGAACTGCACAGCACCCACCCAGGCATCGTAATGATGAAAGCCATAGCCAGATCTCATGTGTGGTGGTCCGGCATCGACTCAGATTTAGAGTCATGCGTGCGCCAGTGCAACGCTTGCTCTCAGCTGAGCAATGCACCCAGAGAGGCACCACTAAGTTTGTGGTCGTGGCCATCCAAACCGTGGTTAAGGATCCATGTAGACTATGTGGGCCCATTCCTAGGCAAAATGTTTTTTGTCATGGACGCTTACTCAAAATGGATTGAATGTGCAATAATGTCTGTAAGCACATCCACGGCCAACATTAAAAGCCTACGAGCCATGTTTGCCACGCACGGCTTGCCTGATGTCCTAGTCAGCGACAATGGGCCGTGCCTCACCAGTGCTGAATTTAAGGGATTCATGACCTGGAACGGGATCAAACATATCACATCTGCCCCGTTCAAGCCCGCATCCAATGGCCAGGCAGAACGAACAGTTCAGACCATCAAGCAAAGCTTGAAACGTGTGTCGGAAGGCTCCCTGCAGACCCGGTTGTCCCGAGTGCTGCTCAGCTACCGCACCAGACCCCACTCACTCACCGGAGTTCCCCCAGCTCAGCTGCTCATGAAAAGAGCGCCTAAAACAAGGCTCTCTCTGGTCCACCCTGATCTCCATGATCACGTGGAGGGTAAGTGGCATCAACAAAGTGTGTCCCATGACCGCGCAAATTTGTCACGCGATATTGAGATCAATGAATCCTGTGTTTGTGCGCAATTATGGACATGGTCCCAAATGGCTCGCTGGCACGGTCACAGCCAAAGAGGGGAGTAGGGTGTTTCAGGTCAAATTTACTAATGGACAAAAGCACAGAAAACATTTGGACCAAATCAAATTGCGGTTCACCAACAGCTACGTACAACCCGAAGAGTACATCGCCAACTTTGACACACACAAATGGCAACTGACATCATGGTTGACCACGAAACTGAACTCATCATCCCCAGCAGCCCAGCGTGGCTGGCTACCCAACAGTCCACCCACACCCGCATTTGTACCGAGACAATCGACAAGGGAGCGTAAAGCCCCAGATCATCTCACCTTGTAAATAAGTGTACTGTTGACTTCATGGGGGAGTGATGTTATGTATTTAACCCTTTGTAACTTGCATTACACCTGACCACCAGAGGGCCCATCTGTTGGAGTCCCAAGGGATCCCAGCATCCCTTGGGACCACAGTATATAAGCAGGCCACCCACGAGGTACCTGCACTCTGGAATCTTATTAAAGGAGTTAAGGTCACACTTGCTCATTACATACAGTACTCGGACTCACCCTTTATTAACAGTATCATAGGTGACTCCTCGCTCCCGGGCGTAGCCTTGGCGGCGATGGGGTTCTGGGGGCTGCGTCCTAGCGCAGTTTGCTCTTTCAGGCTCTGGCGGTTGGTGCCATCGGGTGCCATCAGGTGGAGCCGATCATGGGCAGGGTATCGATACCGGTGCCGTTGCCCTCCTGAGATCGCTTGCTCTGCAGCTTGTCTATTTTAGCTGCTTGTGGCCACACTCCGTGGTGCATCACCCTGGTCCCAGGGGCGCAGGCTACAGTATCGGGTAGCCCGCTGGACCTGTATGCTTCCAATGGGTGTTTGCCCACGACATAATCAGAATACAGTTGAAATCCGGCATCGCACAACGTTTCATTGCTTATTGTAGATAAACTGTAGCTCCAATTGCAATCGCCCGACTTTTCTTTGCTTATTCCATGTATAAAACTCTGATCATCAATTGCAAGCTTTACAAGCTCACAGTTGTTATTACATTGAGTGAGAATGTGGGGCTGTCCCTTTAAGTGTGGTGGGTTGCTGGCCTCCTTTAAGAGAGCCTTGTTATCTTTACCCCAATTCTCCTCTTCGCTTGGTACCACGTGTTGCTTCATCAGCAACACCTCATGGTCTGGCTGGCGCCATCTTTTCCTTCAGCGCTTCACCTCGTGGTTTGGGCGCCATCTTTCTTCCATCCATGATGTCGGCTGTTGTGATCCTCTTCTCCCCTGGTTCTGCCACTGAAGCTGGGAAGTCGCCTTTTGATCCGATTTTCTTCCTCCAGAGTCCTGCCACTGAAGCCTGGAAGGTGCGTTCGGGTTGTCTCAGCTGGATCATCTTCACGCAGTCCTGCTGAGCAGTCTGTGCTAGTCTGCTCTCTGGTGCCGGATCCAACCTCAGGTGGGGGCTTGCTTTGTCTCTGAGCGCAGAGAACGTCGATCACTGGAGGGATGAAATCTTCCCAGCTCCAATGGATCTTCTCCATCCACCCTCTTCCGAGTAGCATTGGTCCATCACCTGCAACAAGTGGTAACTTGTGCACCGCACCATCATGGAGTACCTCAACATTCGCACCAACAACAACTGGGATAAGTTCATTGGTATAGGTGAGCAGCTTTGCCTGAACCGGGACCAACTTAGGTCGTTCAGTTTGATTGTCCCATTGCTTCTCAAAGGCTTCTTGATTCATTACTGACTGGCTTGCCCCATGTCCACTTCCATGAAGTTTGGAGCACCGTTTATCTCGTCTTCCATTCTCAACGGGGAACATTCTGTGGTGCAGGTAAACATTACGTACACCTCATCGTGGGGTTGAGCTGCCTCTCTGACCACCTCTTCATAATCCGCGCTGGATTCATGGCCATCTGCAGACTCTTCATCAACACGATGAGTCCTATTTCTTTTACACATTTGCTGGAGGTGGCCCTTTGTGCTACACCCTTTGCACACATAGTCCTTAAAATGGCACTGGTGAGCCCGGTGATTTCCTTTGCAACACAAGCATGGTGCTAACCGATTAGCCCCCTCGGTGGACTCAGTTAAGGGACTCGGGGGCGGGGGGTGGCCTGTGTTCTCTCTCCTGAGGAGATTCACATTCTACAGTCCAGCCTCTAAAAGATGCCATTCTGTGTACAGTACTTGCCTGAGGATGAGCCATCCGCCTCGAGCCACAGATCGAGGTCATGAATGCCTGGCTCATGGTGATGGCCTTCTGCAGTGTGACTGTGGTATCCACAGATAGTAGCCTGTGAAGAAGGCCCTTGAGTCCGATTCCGATGACAAAGATATCCCGCAGCGCTTCAGTGAGGTGTTCACCGAAATCACACATTGCCGCCAGCCTCCTGAGGTCTGCAGCATATTTCGTAATTTCCTGGCCTTCGGGACGTCAGTGGGTGTGGCTCTGAGGATGCTCTCTTTGGGCTTGAGTTGTTCGTGTATCAGCATTACAAGCTCCTCGTACATCTTGGTCATCGTCTTCGCTGGTGCCACCAAGTCCCTGACACGTCCATAGATGGTGGGCTCAAACTGGTGAGCAGGATAGCTCTGCGCTTATCAGCCAGCGTGGCCTGATCATCGCCTGCCAGGTCGTTTACTGTGAAGAAATGGTTGAGTCTCTCCACAAAGTCATCCCAATCATTCCCATCGGCGAACTGCTGCAACGTACCAAAGTTAGCCATTTTCACGTGAAAGTCCGTAATCTCGTCGCCAATTGTTATGTGTTTAGATGCTATGATAATGACTCCATGAGGCAAAGTATTGCACTTGAACTGGAGTGACCTTAGTCCACTTAATATAACTCCAGAGTGAATATACCACACGGTGGACTTCCTTTTATACCTGGGTATAATCCCCAGCATTGAAACACTGACTGCGCTAGATCAGCTTCGTTGGGCAGGCCACTTAGTTCGCATGCCAGACACGAGATGTTCTAAACAACTGCTATCTGCGGATCTCCTTCATGGCAAACGAGCCAAAGGTGGGCAGCGGAAACTGTACACGGACACCCTCAAAGCCTCTCTGGCGAAGTGCAACATCACCACTGACGCCTGGGAGATCTTGGCCAAACAGGTCTACAGGTGATCCCTGGGCCTCCACCAATTGTACCCTCTGGTGCTGCCAGCATAGCGTATACAGTGTGAACCTTGTTGATGGTATCTCCGGTAAACAAGTCTCCATCCTATGCAACCATACAGTGACTACACAGAGAGTATATCTATCATCATAGGCAGTCCCTCAAAATCGAGGAAGACATGCTTCCACTCCTAAAGTGAGTTCTTTGGTGGCTGAATAGTCCAACACGAGAGCCACAGACCCTGTCACAGGTGGGACAGATATTTGTCGGGGGAAGGGGGCGTTACACTGATTTACCACATGCTCCTTCCCCACACTCACAACGTTGAGATTCGAAGAGCTCAACGCCCTCCCGGATGCACTTTCTCCACCTAGAGCGGTCTTCAGCCAGGGTCTCCCAGGCGTCAGTGCCAACTGTTCTTTAGGTCCCGGTTTTTTTGTTGGACCTCAGCTTTGTAGCATCCGAGTTTAGTTGTTGCTTGGGCTCAAAAATACTCTGCGCTTACGGTCTATTAGTTCTTGGATCTCCTTATCATTTTCATCAAACCGGTCCTGGTGTTTTCTGGTTGAGTAACCAAGTATCTTTTCACAGACACTGGTTATGGAGACCTGGAGGGCAGACCAAGCACTGTGGGCATTGAGTATCTTAGGGCCATCAAGCCACACCAGATTGGCTGTGAGGCGTTGGCTGTATCGGGCTCTCTTAGCTGGGTCTTTAAATGCCCTGGCATTCATTCTTTTGCGACACTGCTTTTGCTGTCCGCTCTGCTTTGGGGCTATGTTAATATTGATGATGGATCGGATTAGGCGATGGTCCGTCCAGCAGTCATCAGCTCCTGTCATGACGCGGGTAATGCACACATCCTTGGCTCGGACGATGACATAGTCTAGCAGGTGCCAGTGTTTGGAGCGAGGGTGTTACCACGATGTTTTGTATTTGTCCCTCTGGCGGAACAGGGTGTTGGTAATGAGGAGTTCATGTTCTAGACATTTTGTCAGGAGTAGGGTGCCATTGGAGTTGGATTTCCCTACCCTCTCTCTGCCAATTATGCCTCCCCAGAGGGCTTTGCCTTTGCTGACCCAAGCATTAAACTGTCCTAGGAGGATCAATTTGTCATCCTTGGGGACGCAGGACAGGGATGTCTTGAGGTTGGAATAGAAACCCTCTTTAGCCTCGTCCGTTGCATCGAGTGTTGGGGCGTATGCACTGACGACTGTGGCGCATTGTTTCCGGGATAGGGTAAGGCGAAGAGTCATCAGGCATTCGTTAACCCCGCAGGGGAAGTCTTTGAGGCAGCTGACCAGTTCATTTTTGACGGCGAAGCCGACTCCATGAAGGCGGCGTTCTTCCTCTGGTTTTCCTTTCCAGAAAAAGGTATAACATCCACCATGTTCTTTAAGCTGGCCTTCCCCTGCCCGCCGGGTCTCACTTAGGGCAGCGATGTCGATGTCAAAGAGTCTAAGCTCCTGGGCAACTATGGCAGTGCGGCGCTCCGGCCTGTCGCTGTTGGAGTTGTCCATTAGGGTCTTGACGTTCCAGGCCCCGAACTTCATATTAAATGAGTGGAAGATGCCTGTGCACGAGTTCTTTTAATGTCGGGTGGCTATTGCACACCGATCACCACACGGGCTTAGCTGAGCAACGTCTTGGTCCAATGGCAAGGGGGTCCAAGACGACTGGAGACCAGGCACTGCTATATGAGCTTAGTTGCTTACGGCAAGATGTTGGCCGCAAGCTCAGCACTGAGTAGCGTACTTGATGGTAAGAGGTTGGGGGCAGGCATTGAGGGGGTCAGCGGTCCCCTGAAGTTCAGTGCGAGAGATCAGGGTGGTCACAGCAATGGTACTCACCACGTGCTGGGGGAGAAAAGGCCAGGTCATCAATGAGGAAGGAGAGGCCCAGTCGTCGCTGGAGAGGAGAGGCCCCAATCGCCGTTGAGGAGTTGAGGTCCAGCCGTCATTGAGGGAAAAGGAGAGGCCAGTCGTCGTCGATGAAGAGGAGAGTCCCAGTCCTCGTCGATGGAGGAGGCCCTGACGCCACTAGAAGGGGAGGGGGTCCGATTGTCACCAGAGGAGATCCGGTCATCGTTAGAGGGGGCCTGGTCGACGGTTGGAAGCTCATCTGGCTCGCAGGGCGTCGTCGAAGATCGGGTGGGGCAGCTGAGTCGATGTCGATGTCGATGGAGCAGATCGCCAGAGAAGTTCACTGAAGGAGGAAGGGGTCCAGGTCCAGTTCACTGCTGCAGTAGGGGACACGGTCGCCATTGTTGGTGATCCGGTCGTCGTCATCGTCGAAAAGTGGTGTGGTGTTTAGGAGGAAGATTTGCGCACGAGGTAGGCCCGAATTTCTGGATTATAGGATTTAAGGACGACGAAGAAAGAGGTACAGGTCCAGGTCGCCGTTGTAGGATGCTCGGTCGCTGGTAGTCGTCATCGCCGGTGAAAGGAGTGGATGTTTGTAGGGGAGGTTCGCGCCTGAGGTAGGCCCGAATTTGTGAGATTTGTCGGGTTAGGGTTTAAAGTGAAGTATTAAGAAAATGGACGTCCTATTAGCGTCTATTAGGGCTAGGGGAAGTTTAGACAGTGGGATGGGGGGAGGTTGAGCGTGAAAAGTTGTCGGATGGCGGGAGATGACAAAGATAAAGTTGTTTCGGTAGGGGAGCTCCCTAGAGAGCTGCCACCCCGGCGGCCATCTTGCATTAGTGAAAGTCCGTAATCTCTTCGCCAATTGTTATGTCTTTAGATGCTATGATAATGACTCCACAAGGCAAAGTATTGCACTTGAACTGTAGTGACCTTAGTCCATTTAATATAACTCCAGAGTGAGTATACCACATGGTAGACTACCTTTTATGCCTGTGGTGTACAGGTGACCCCTGGGCCTCCATCAGTTGCGCCCTCTGGTGTTGCCAACATAGTGTATACAGTGTGAGCCTTGTTGATGGTACCTCCAGTAAACAAGTCTCCATCTTATGCAACTATACAGTGACTACACAGAGAGTATATCTATCGTATGCATATGTAACACAGCCCATATCGGAATCCCCTCCACACAGAACTAAAAGGGATTTCCCGGAGGTGGCTTAAGTTGTGAGGTACCAGCTCCCAAGGTCAACAGCTCTTCAACTATGTTAAGTTATGATCTGTAATCAAATGCCCCTTGATTAAAGGGGGAGGGACACTCCAAAAACTTGACAAGTGCCCCCTTGTTTTTTTTTTCAAGGGCACAAAAACACAAATTATACAAGTGCCCCCTGGCTAAAAGGGGGGGTGGGGACACTAAAACCGGCACAATAAACAAATAAAACTTTCGACAAAAAACATCAAATTAAAATTTGGTTGCCGGGGTGATGATGCACTCCAGTCCCTCTGGCGCCCACCTCTCATGGAAGGCCGCGAGTGTACCGGCGGACACCGTGTGCTCCATCTCCAGGGACACCTTGGCTCGGATGTAACCGCAGAAGAGAGGCAGGCAGTCGGGCTGAACGACCCCCTCGACCGCCCGCTGCCTGGACCGGCCCCCTTGACCATGCCCAGAACCAGTGCTACGAGGGGCCCTCAGACCTGCCCGCTCCCCTCCGCATAGGGTGCCCAAAGATCAGGAGTGTGGGACTGAAGTGTAATCAGAAATTGAGCAGCAGCCCCTTTAAATAATGGAACAGAGGCTGCAACCTCGTGCATTCAATAAAAACATGGAACACGGACTCTTCCAGACCGCAGAAATTGCAGGCGGCCTGGGAGCCCGTGAACCGACTTAAAAACTTATTGCATGGGATTGCTCCGTGCAACACCCTCCAGGCCAAGTCCCCAATAAATGTAGAGTGCACTCCATTGGGGACCCCCGCCTCCTCCAGACGGCAAGATGGTGTGCCATGGCGTGTCCGGACGGCAGACGAGGATGGCAAGATGGAGAGTGTGCAAGGGCAGCCCGTACAGGAAACCCCTCCGCGCAGATCTGAAAGGGATTTTCCCGGACGTGGTTTAAGTTGTGAGGCGCCAGCTCCCGAGGTCAACAGCTCTACAAACCTGTGAGCATACTCACAGATGCATACATCACAAACTCCGGGGCGAACAACTTCGCTTCGCGCTAACCGCAAATTCCCGGCCGAACGTTAATACTATGAATTAAGGACACCATCTGTCTGTCAGTCATGGTTACTTGGAATCATTTGGAATTTTTCTCATTTTGGAGATAGCTTCTCATTTGAGTGATAAATCACAATCCAAAAAAGATATAAAAGGGTAAGATATCAAGGGCTAGAAATTCATTTGGTTAGTGCCACCTGTTAGCACCAGCGCTGTGCAGTAACAGGGCAGTAATGATTTATCGCCTGGAAGTGAAGCTAATGCCGCTCGGAAAATTCATTGGAGTTTTAGCACTGGCAGTAAAAGATAGCACCTCGCGATGTAGCACCCCTTAGATCGTGACGTCAATGAGTGTGTAACACCCCCCCTATGCAACCGGGTCACTGAGAGGTTGGAGTGAGTGGTAGCTACTGTGATACCACATTTTGCAGCTCTTGCATTGTTGCGGCTGGTTATTACTTTTCCTTATCACTTACCTATCCATTTGCAACTCATGCCTTTGGATTTTCATGGGAGCAGTAGCCAGCGGCGGCTGCTGCAGGGACAGATTATGAGAAATGTAGACCGAGGAATGAGGAGGGCCCATAGAGGTCGGAACGGGAGGCCTTACCCCCCCCCCCCCCCCCCGCCTTGCCCAGGGTTTTCCAGGAACAGATCTCCTATATTAATCTGTCAATAGAGCACTGCTTAAGAAGACTGCGGTTCAGCAAGGAGGTGGTGACTGAGCTCTGCCACCTCCTGCAGCCTCACATGTGGACCAGGACTTCGCTCTCAGTGGCTGTTAAGGCGACATCAGCACTGAGTTTCTACACTACCGGCTCCTTCCAGGCTATAGCAGGAGATCTCTGCAACATCTCACAATTTGCTGTCCATTGTTGCATTCGCCAGGTCATCGATGCTCTGTACCGCAAGAGAAGAGACTACATCACCTTCATCATGACAAGGGAGAAGCAGGAGGAACATTCATGTGGCTTCGTCAGGATTGTGGCCTTTCCCATGGTTCAGGGCACCATTGACTGCACCCACATGGCATTGCGGGCACCTTCACAGAATGCAAAGGTTTTTCGTAACCGCAAGGGCTATCATTCTCTGAACATACAGTTTGTTATGTCTGTAATGTACTTATGAATGACTCCACGAGGTAATGTGTTGTACTCAAACTGTAGTGACCTTGGTCCTTTATTCCAAATCCAGAGTGAGGCAGCCGCATGGTGGCTCCCCTTTTATATAGCCCCTGCCACCAGGGCAAGAAACCTCGGTCTCCATCAGTTGCACCCTCTAGTGGTGCCAGCCTAGTATATACTCAGTGTAAACCTTATTGAAAGTACATCAGATAAACAAGTCTCCATCTTATGCAACCAAACAGTGACTACACAGAGAGTATATCTATAACACAGTTGGTGTGCGACCACAGGCAGCTCATCCTCGCCATGAATGCCCGCTATACTGGCAGCAGCCACAATGCATTCATCCTGCAAGAGAGCACTGTGCCAGAACTCTTCCAGCCACCACATGAAGGTCATGACTGGCTGCTCTGAGACAAGGGTTGCCCTCTCGCCACCTGGCTGATAACCTCCCTGTGCAACCCCAACACCCCATGCTGAGCAACGTTACAATGACAGCCACGCCACCACCAGGAACCTCATCAAACAGACTATCGGGATGCTGAAGAAGCGTTTCCGTTGCCTTGACCGCTCTGGATGGACAGTTCAGTACTCCCCTGATCGAGTCTCATTCTTCATCATTGTTTGCTGCATGCTGTACAACGTGGCCATTATGAGGGTCCAGCCATTGCCACCAGGGATTGAAGGTCCACCTCAGGAGCAGGACGAGGGAGAGGGTGAGCAGGAGGAGCAGCATGGCGAGGCAGAGGAGGAGGATGATCAGCAGCCACGGTGGAGGGATCATGGCAATGTTGCCGCTGCAAGGGCAGCTCGGCAGCACCTCATTATGCATTGGTTCCACTGATTTGTCCATCAGATTGTAAACTCACATCGCTCTCTGCAGAATGTGCCATGCTCCACCCTGCAAAGCTGAAATGAGAAACATCAGAAGAATGGAAAGATCCAAATCATTATTTAATGTCACCAACATTCTGTGCCCTCAACCGGCACACACCCACAAGAATCAACCACAACTTATTTAAAATAATCCATAACCCCTTCCGACATAACAAACATCAAGCAGCTTCAACAATATATATAACAGATCCTTCCCCTCTCAAAAGAACCACAACACCCATCAACAATCGTGCAGAAAACAAGCCTCTCCTTTCACACGTCAAAACCCTCAAATAACAACAAGAATATATGTCAAAACATTCCCAATGACAAATGTGCCAACATGGTCATGAGGGGAGAATGCCTTATTAGCCGTTAGTGCCATGTTTCTCATCCCTTCTCTTTTGCCCCCTCCTAGCCCTACTGCTCCTCCTTAATGGGACCCAGTGGCTGCAGCTGGTGGAAGGCTGCTCTGTCTATGACACAGACTTCAGATGGCCTAACAAATTGCCCTCAGCCAGTCTGGGCCTGGAAGGCCCGGCTGCAGACTGCACCACCTCAGTGATGCGGACAGCGGCAGGTGCAATGGAGAAGTGGCAGTGCCAGGAGCTGGAATGCTGTCATCCTGAGAGAGGACAGCACTTTCTATTTCCACTGACACACTGTCACTCCCCCGGGGCACAGCCTCAGCATCCTGATCAATCTGCTCGAGCACAGATTGCTGGCCTGCCTCGGCACTGTGAGATCCCCGTTGGACTGCTGGGAACCCAGAGACGATGGCAGCAATCAGTCCTTGTGTGGCATCAATTTGAGTCTGCATGAGAGCAGACTGAGCCTGGAAGCCAGCAATCACTGACTCCATTGCAGCACTAAGCCGTTGTGTCACTTCGGCCTGTGCTGCAATATGTGCTGCTACCTCACCCATGATTCGCGGCATCAATTCTAGGTCTCCACTGTTTTTCCACAATTCCACCATCCTTTGCAAACTGCCGAGGATGGGCTCGAAGGTCTGATGAGAGACTAGGGCAATGCGTGAGGTAGACTGCTCAAACCTCACAGTAAGTGCATCCATGCTGTCGGGCACCCTTGCCAATGCACCCAGAAGCTCGCTGTAATCCATATTGATCGTCTGGCCACAACATCCACGTCGAGGTCCTCATCTGAGTCCTGTTGAGCAGCAATCAAGCGTGAACTCACCCTCTGGAGAGATGACCCCCGAGCTTCCCTTCTCCCATGGTGTTGCTGCATACCGCTGAGTCCCGGAGCACCACCCACATCAGACCCCACGAACATGGCCACCTCCACCGATGTGGTGTCCCCACACATGATGGTGGACACTCATTCCTCCAGGTCCATCAGTGGCTGGAAGTTCGGCTCTTCTCCACATGTGTACAGCTGCTCCCTCCGGTTGTGTGCAAGCTTGACCTGCAGAGACAAAGAAAGCGTGTGAGTGAGTGTGCAGCTATGTGTTTGTCATATGTGCCTTCCATAGTTGAATAGCTGTAACTGGATGGAAGGCATCAGATGTGCATTTAACTCTCAATAACTGGTCCCAGTTGGCGTGTGAGAGCTGGGATTTGAGGGTTTATGCAGTGTGTGAGACAGTGAGGTTGAGATGGTGATATGTTAAGGTTGATGAAGAATGTGCTGACCCTGACAACCCGATTGAGGTTGTTCAACTTCCTGCGACATTGCATTGCAGCCTTGGACACCGTGCTCCTGGCTGACATCTGGGCTGCCACTTCTCTCCATAAACGGCTGAAAACATTCGGCGGTGGCCTCCTGTCAGTGTCTGGGCACAGCATGTCCCTTCACCTCTCCACTGCCTCGACAAGAGCCTCCAATGCAGCCTCTGAAAATCGGTGGGCACGCTGCCACGTCTGGCATGTTCACTGTTCAAATACCAGTGCAGAGGCTGCAATGACCAGAATGAGGCTGTGCTGCGTCAGTAAAACTCCCCCTGAAGAACCAGATGGTGCCAGTATGTTTGATTAGAAGTGCCTGACCCTGATTAGTATTGTCACGCTAGCGCCCCGCTTGCCAGCTTTAGCACCTTAAGACAACTGTGCACTGCCTGATTTAGCGCTCCACTTCCCTCTTAGGCTGCTGCAACTCAATATCGTGGTCACCAGAGCTAATTGTCGGCGGGTGCTAAACGTACTGACTAGTCGATGTTACCTCCTCAAAATGGTCGATATTGAATATCTAGCCCTAAGAGTCTTTTATAGATGTGATTGGAAGATGAATTATCTGGCTATGTTTTCTGATTTTCTAAGACGTGAATTCCTCACCGCACCATTGTGCGGATTGTCCAGATTTGCTTCTGACCTTAGATCCTATAGTGTAGATATTGTAATTTTAGAATCTTCAGTGTCACATGTTTAATTCGGGAGAAGGCCAAGAAAAGCAGAGCTCCTGCTGTGCAACCAATTGTGCTGTGAATTCAAAAGATTCAATTGCACTGTCAGGATTTGTTGTGATAGCAACTACCTCCCTGCAGTCACCAAATGACATTTCATTGACTGGAACTTTATATACTTAAAGGTAATGTAATTTCCAATTGATAATACCTGTAGAACTGCCTGAATGGTGTCCAACTGGGTGTGATTATTTTCATCACTCTTTGACTTCTCTCTTATCATCCAGGATGTTCTGAGCTTCAGAATTCTTATTCTCAGCTTGGTTTCAACATTCATTTGAATATAATTCTGTGCTTCATTTAGTGATAGAGCAACCATTGGAGAACCCAGGCATCTCCTTCAGTAACTTCTTTTATTGTGAGCTATGGAGAGGATGCAGGTAAGTGAGCATCAAAATAAAGATCGACTGCAAAACCTTATTTTGTTTACAATAAAGATAAGCGGGTAGAATTTCCATAGGGACGGTTTTGATTTTTGACGTAAGATCAGTACAGAAACGGTATAAACAGCCATTTACACCATTTCTCCAGGTTTTCCGCCGATCTTTTTCCAAGTTGCAGTGGGAGATCATAAGAACCTCCGTAGAAATTTCAGCCGAAGACTAATAAAAGAAATATGTATGGATGCTAGGTATAGTACTTGCATGTTGTTAACTGAACACTTAATGGCCTCATGGTGGGAGCAAGCACATTGTAGTAATTATACTCCAATATCTTCTCTTGTATTACTTTGTTAATCTTTGATATAATATTCTAGAGAGTCTGGAAATAAAAGTAGCTAGTTATTGCCACACTAATTTGAGTGTTTATTCAGACATAACACTAAAATCCTCAGATGATGGTGAGTCTGTAAGGTAACAAGTATAGATGATAGATTGCATTCCATGCATGATATACTCTCAGAATTTCTGCTATTTGGTCTTAATACATCAGCTGAATCAGATCAATATTTGTCCTTTTTCCTCCCATGTATACATAGAAACACAGTGTAAAGTCCTGTCCCTGCAATACAGATTCACACGAGGCACATACTGAAGTCAAGGTCACTCAGGACCTGCACCTTTATTACACAGCTCTCGAATGCCACACTTGCCTGAGACCTGTCTTTATATACCTGTGTGGAACAGGTATCCAGTGTCTCCTGCAAGTCACCCCTGGTGGTAAGGTAAGCTTGTGGTTACAGGTTATCTCTAGTTACAGTCATGTATTGCATGGTAAGATATAGTTATGTACAGTAGTGTGAGATACATGACATCACCCTCCACCAAGGTCTTATTGTCTTTATAGATTCAGTCTCTCAGGTGGTCTACGCTCTTGCGTGGAGCGTCTTAGTTGTTGTCATGTATTCAACTGTCATTGTAATCCATGTATAATCTGACCTAAGTTGTACACTGTGAGAACAATGACCACGAGGTGGTGAACTTGTGGGAGACACTCCTAACCTGGACTTTCAGATATAAAAGGGGAAGCTCCACCCACTTCCATCACTTGAGTGCTATGGAATAAAGGACAGGTCACAGACTGACCTTTTCTCAAGCATGGGCCTCGTGTGCATTTATACTGTATAGTAAGGACGTATCAGTTGTGGTTCAGTTGTTTGCCTTGGTGCCTGTTTTTCTTCCAGTATGATTGCTGGTATCTCGCCTGGGCTGTCTGTTTTGTTCAGTATGATTGTTGGTGTCTCGCCTGGGCTGTCTGTTGGGATTGCCCTTTCCTCAGGTTGTTCCCTCTGTCTGTCCACCAGGTGTGGTGTGAGTTCCACAATGTAGTCTGCCTCTGGTTCAGCAGTGTTGTTGGTAAATCTACTTTTGACTTGGTCTACATGCTTCCGGCAGGTTTGGCCATTGTCCATTTGTACCACCAGTAGCCTGTTTCCTTCCTTGCCTGTTACTGTCCCTGCAAGCCATTTGGGACCCCTGCCGTAGCACAAACACTTTGTCGCCGATCTCATTCCAACTCCCCCTCGAATTTCGGTCATGGTACTCAGTTAGCTTACGGCGCTTTGCCTCAACGATTTCATGCATGTCTGGGAGGATTAACGAGAGCCTTGTCTTTAAGGTCTGTTTCATCTGCGCGGGGGGAACTCCAGTCAATGAATGCAGACGAGATCTGTATGCCAGCAGCAGTCGCAACAGGTGGCCCTGCAGCATGGGATCTTGGATTTTGAGCATGCCTTGTTTAATGATTTGCATTGCTCACTCCGCCTGGCCGTTGGAGGCCGGCTTGAACAGTGCCGTCTTAACGTGATTTATGCCGTGGTCACTTATGAAATCTTGGAATTTTGCGCTGGTGAAGCACGGACCATTGTCACTGACCAATATGTCAGGAATTCCGTGCGTTGCAAACGTGGTTCCAAGGCTCTCCACAGTGGTGGAGGTGGTGCTCGAGTTTAAAATGGTGCATTCGATCCACTTTGAAAATGCATCTACACCTACGAGGAACATTTTGCCCATGAATGGGCCCCCGCATGCACCCGCGACCACGGTTTGATGGGCTAGGGCCAGGGGCTCAGGGAGGCCTCCCTGGGGACATTACTGAGTTGGGCACAAGTGGTGCACCGCCGGACGCAGAGCTCCAAGTCCGCCTCAATGCCAGGCCACCAGACGTGGGATCTGGCTATGTCCTTCATGAGAACGATCCCCGGGTGCTCGCGGTGGAGCTCCCGGACAAATGCCTCTCTGCCTCGCAGAGGCATAACTACTCGGCTGCCCCACATCAGGCAGTCTGCTTATAGTGACAGCTCATGCATGCGTCTAAGGAAAGGTTTGATCTCCTCGGGGCAGGCATCGCGAGCCTCTGCCCAGTCACCAGTTAAGACACATCTTTTTACTAAGGGTACCGTGGGGTCGCTGGTCGTCCAGGCTCTGATTTGGCGAGCCGTCATGGGCGAACCTCTGGACTCAAAGGCATTGATTGCCATGACTATCTCACAGTCCTGTTCGTGAGACCCTTCCGTGGTCACCAGGGGTAGCCTGCTAAGTGCGTCGGCACAGTTGTCTGTGCCTGGTCTGTGCCTTATGGTGTAGTCGTAAGATGCCAGCATGAGTGCCCACCGTTGAATGCGTGCCGAGGGGTTGGCGTTTATTGCCTTGCTCCCGGATAGTAGGGACGTGAGGGGCTTGTGGTCGGTTTCTAACGCGAACTTGGCCCCGAAAAGCTATTGGTGCATCTTTTTGACACCGTACATGCACGCGAGCGCCTCCTTCTCCACCATTCCGTACCCGCGCTCCGCCCGCGAAAGTGACCTGGAGGCATAAGCTATGGGTTGTAATTTACCCGCACCATTGACATGTTGTAAAACGCACCTGACCCCGTACGCTGACGCATCACATGTAAGAACTAGCTTTTTATCTGAATCAAAGAAAGTCAAAACACTGTTGGAACACAGAAGATTGCGTGCCTTATTGAAGGCGCGTTCCTGGGCGTCCCCCCAAAACCAATCGCACCCCTTTCTGAGTAGCACGTGGAGAGGCTCCAGGAGCGTGCTTAAGTTCGGCATAAAGTTCCCAAAGTAATTGAGTAGCCCGAGAAAGGCGCGCAGTTCCGAGACATTCCGGGGCCTGGGTGCCAGGCGAATTGCTTCGGTTTTGGACTCTGTTGGGCGGATTCCATCAGCGGCAATCGTTCTGCCCAAAAATTCAATCTCGGGCGCGAGAAACAGGCACTTAGATTTCTTAACTCTTCGGCCTATCCGATCCAACCGCTTTAGTATTTCCTCCAAATTGCGGAGATGGGAGTCAGTGTCCCTGCCCCTGATAAGTCTTGAAATACAACCGTCCCCGGGATGGACTTGAGCAGACTCTCCATGTTACGCTGGAATATTGCAGCTACTGACCTGATGCCGAATGGGCATCGATTGTACATGAAAAGGCCTCGATGTGTGTTGATGGTGGTGAGTAGCTTAGACTCTTCGGTCAGTTCTTGCGTCATGTACGCAGATGTGAGATCTAGTTTTGAGAAAAGTTTTCCTCCAGCCAATGTGGCAAATAGGTCCTCCGCTCTGGGCAGCGGGTATTAGTCCTGTAGGGAGACTCTGTTTATGGTAGATTTGTAGTCCCCACAGATTCGTACGGATCTATCAGGCTTCATGACTGGGACGATGGGACTTGCCCAGTCGCTAAATTCCACGGGTGAGATAATGCCTTCCCGCAGAAGCCTGTCCAGTTCATGTTCAATCTTTTCCCTCATCACATAGGGCACAGCTCTAGCCTTGTGATGGACCGGTCTAGCATCCTGTGTGATGTAGATTTTGACTTTAGCCCCTTTGAAGGTGCCCACACCTGGCTGAAAGAGATGTTCAAATCGACTTCGAACTGTTGAGCAGGAGGGTTCCTCTGACAACATGGCGTGAACATCACCCCATTTCCAATTTAGTTTTGCCAGCCAGCTTCTCCCCAGCAGTGCTGGGAGATCTCTGGGGACAATCCACAGGGGAAGTCGGTTCACTGTGTGTGACAGAGAGCATGGCGCTGCCAAGGACTGGGACAATTTCTTTGGTATAGGTCCTTCGTTTGGTGTTGATCCTTGTGAGTTTTGGTCTGTCTCTTTTGTGCGGCCACAGCTGTTCAAATTGTTGAGCGCTCATGAGAGATTGACTCGCTCCCGTATCCAGCTCCATGTTGACGGGTATCCCGTTGAGTAGGACCCTCATCATTATTGGAGGCATCTTGTTGTAAGAGCAGTGGCCATTGATCGTGTTGACCCGCTGTACATCGGTGTCCCGGGTACTGTCCCCATCGTATTCTGATCCGCTTTCCGACCCTTCCGATTCGTATACCAGCTGAGCTGCCATTTTTCTGCACATGCGGGCCAGATGTCCTGTATAGTTGCAGTTTCTGCAAATGGCATGCTGAAATTAACACCCCCTTGATGAGTGCCTTCCCCCACATCTCCAGCACAGACCGCTTCCATTGTTTCCAAGGAATGAGCTGCGTCTGGCTGATCTCTCTTGAGCTTCTCTCAGTTTATAGTTGATTGCTCGCATTGTGGGTTGATGAGGTGTGAACGGCCATTCATGTGGCCCTTGATGGCTTCTGGTGCCACTGCCTGCTGTTGAAGGCCTTCTCTCCTGCCTTTGTCTGTGTGTGGGGTTCGCGGCTTGTTTCATGTTGTGAACCCCTTGTTCCAATGTTTCGTTAGTTGTCGTACCCGCGGTGTAGATCAACCTCGTTTCTTCTTCTCCTGCTAAGAATGTCTGTGCAACCAGTGCTGCTGCCTCTAGGGTCAAGTTCTTGGTCTCCATGAGCTTTCGGAATATGCCTGCATGGCCTATTCCTTCAATAGAAAAGTCTCTCAGTACTTCTCTCCTTAGTTCATCGGAGAACTCACATAAGCTAGCCAACCTCCGAAGTTCTGCCACGAAGTCGGATATGCTCTGGCCCACACAGTGTCTGTAGTTGTAGAACCTGTGTCTGGCCATGTGTAGGCTGCTCGTTGGCTTCAGGTGGTCTCTTACCAGTGTGCTCAACTCTTCAAACGACTTGCTTGCTGGTTTCTCGGGTGCCAGCAGGTCCTTCATTAAGGCGTATGTTTTCGAGCCACTACTGGTCAAGAGATGGGCTCTTCTCTTGTCTGCCTTATCATCGCCTAACCAGTCTTTGGTTACAAAGCTTTGCTGGAGCCTTTCTATAAAGTCCTCCCAATTATCTCCAGCATTGTATTTTTCATCTGAGCCGTTGGTCGCCATTCTGTGGATTCTGTAATCCCGTAACTCGTCGGCACTGTAAAGTCCTGTCCCTGCAGTACAGATTCACACGAGGGACATACTGAAATCAAGGTCACTCAGGACCTGTACCTTTATTACACAGCTCTCGAATGCCACACTTGCCTGAGACCTGTCCTTATATACCTGTGTGGAACAGGTATCCAGTGTCTCCTGCAAGTGCATCCCTGGTGGTAAGGTAAGCTTGTGGTTACAGGTCATCTCTAGTTACAGTCATGTATAGCATGGTAAGATACAGTTATGTGCAGTCGTGTGAGATACATGACACATAGAAAATAGGTGCAGGAGTAGGCCATTCAGCCCTTCGAGCCTGCACCACCATTCAATACGATCATGGCTGATCAGGCAACTTCAGTACCCCATTCCTGCTTTCTCTCCATACCTCTTGATCCCTTTAGCTGTAAGGGTCACATCTAACTCCCTTTTGAATATATCTAACGAACTGGCCTCAACAACTTTCTGTGGTAGAGATTCCACAGGTTCACAATTCTCTGAGTGAAGAAGTTTCTCCTCATCTCGGTCCGAAATGGCTTACCCCTTATCCTTAGACTGTGACCCCTGGTTCTGGACTTCCCCAACATCGGGAACATTCTTCCTGCATCTAACCTGTCCAATCCCGTCAGAATTTTATATGTTTCTGTGAGGTCCCCTCTCATTCTTCTAAATTCCAGTGAATATAAGCCTAGTCGATCCAGTCTTTCTTCATATGTCAGTTCTGCCATCCCGAGAATCAGTCTGGTGAACCTTCTTTGCACTCCCTCAATAGCAAGAATGTCCTTCCTCAGATTAGGAGACCAAAACTGTACACAATATTAAGGTGTGGCCTCACCAAGGCCCTATACAACTGCAGTAAGACCTTCCCGCTCCTATACTCAAATCCTCTCACTATGAAGGCCAACATGCCGTTTGCCTTCTTCACTGCCTGCTGTACCTGTATGCTAATTTTCAATGACTGATGTACCATGACACCCAGGTCTCCTAGCACCTCCCCTTTTCCTAATCTGTCACCATTCAGATAATATTCTCCCTTCCTGTTTTTGTCACCAAAGTGGATAACTTTACATTTATCCACATTATACTGCATCTGCCATGCATTTGCCCACTCACCGAACCTGTCCAAGTCACCCTGCAGCCTCTTAGCATCCTCCTCACAGCTCACACAGCAACCTAGCTTAGTGTCATCTGCAAACTTGGAGATATTACATTCAATTACTTCGTCAAAATCATTAATATATATTGTAAATAGCTGGGGTCCCAGCACTGAACATTGCGGTACCCCACTAGTCACTGCCTACCATTCTAAAAAGGACCCGTTTATTCCTACTCTTTGCTTCCTGTCTGCCACCCAGTTCTCTATCCATGTCAATACATTACCCCAAATACCATGTGCTTTAATTTTGCACACTAATCTCTTGTGTGGGACCTTGTCAAAAGCCTTTTGAAAGTCCAAATACACCACATCCACTGGTTCTCCCTTGTCCACTCTACTAGTCACATCCTCAAAAAATTCCAGAAGATTTGACAAGCATGATTTCCCTTTCATAAATCCATGCTGACTTGGACCTATCCTGTCACTGCTTTCCAAATGCGCTACTATTACATCTTTAACAATTGATTCCAACATTTTCTCCACTACCGATGTCAGGCTAACCGGTCTATAATTCTCTGTTTTCTCTCTCCCTCCTTTTTTAAAAAGTGGGGTTACATTAGCTACCCTCCAATCCATAGGAACCGATCCAGAGTCTATAGAATGTTCGAAAATGACCACCAATGCATCCACTATTTCTCGAGCCACTTCCTTAAGTACTCTGGGATGCAGACTATCAGGCCCTGGGGATTTATCAGCCTTTAATCCCATCAATTTCCCGAATACAATTTCCTGATTAATAAGGATTTCCTTCAGTTCCTCCTTCTCGCTTGACCCTCGGTCCCCTAGTATTATTTGTGTCTTCCTTAGTGAAGACAGAACCAAAGTATTTGTTCAATTGGTCTGCCATTTCCTTGTTCCCCATTATGAATTCACCTGATTCTGACTGCAAGGGACCTACATTAGTCTTCATTAATCTTTTTCTCTTCACATATCTATAGAAGCTTTTGCAGTCAGTTTTTATGTCCCCTGCAAGCTTACTCTCGTACTCTATTTTCCCCCTCCTAAATAAACGTTGGTCCTCCTCTGCTGAATTCGAAATTTCTCCCAGTCTTCAGGATTGCTGCTTTTCCTAGCCAATTTATATGCCTCTTCCTTGGATTTAACACTATCCCTAATTTCCATTTTTAGCCACGGTTGAGCCACCTTCCCCTTTTTATTTTTACACTAGACAGGGATGTACAATTGTTGTAGTTCATCCATTTGATCTTTAAATGTCTGCCATTGCCTATCCACCATCAGCCCTTTGAGTATCATTCGCCAGTCTATCCTAGCCAATTCATGTCTCACACCATCAAAGTTCCTTTCTTTAAGTTCAGGATCGTAGTCTCTGAATTAACAGTGTCACGCTCCATCTTAATGAAGAATTCTACCATATTATGGTCACTCTTCTCCAAGGGGCCTCGCACGACCAGATTGCTAATTAATCCTCTCTCATTACACAAGACCCAGTCTAGGATGGTCTGCTCTCTAGTTGGTTCCTCGACATATTGGTCTAGAAAGCCATCCCTTATACTCTTCAGGAAATCCTCCTCCACAGTACTGCTACCAGTTTGGTTAGCCCAATCTATATGTAGATTAAAGTCACCCATGATAACTGCTGTACCCTTATTGCACGCATCCCTAATTTCCTGTTTGATGCCATTCCCAACCTCCCTACTACTGTTTGGTGGTCTGTACACAACTCCCACTAACGTTTTCTGCCCTTTGGTGTTTTGCAGCTCTACCCATATAGTTTCCACAACATCCAAGCTAATGTCCTTCCTTATATTGCGTTAATCTCCTCTTTAAACAGTAACACTACTCCACCTCCTTTTCCTTCCTGTCTATCCTTCCTGAATATTGAATACCCCTGGATGTTGAGTTCCCAGCCTTGGTTACCCTGGAACCATGTCTCCATAATCCCAATTCCGTTAACAGCTATCTGTGCAGTTAATTCATGCACCTTATTACAAATGCTCCTCGCGTTGAGACTCAGAGCCTTCAGGCTTGTTTTTTTAATACTCTTTGTCCTTTTAGAATTATGTTGTAAACTGGCCCTTTTTGATTTTTGCCCTTGATTTCTCTGCCCTCCACTCTTGCTTTTCTCCTTCCTACCTTTTGCTTCTTCCCCCTGTTTACTTCCCTCTGTCTCCCTGCATAGATTTCCATCCCCCTGCCATATTAATTTAAACCCTCCCCAACAGCACTCGCAAACACTCCCCCTAGGACATCGGTTCCGGTCCTGCCCAGGTGCAGACCATCTGGTTTGTACTGGTCCCACCTCCCCCAGAACTGGTTCCAATGTCCCAGGAATTTGGATCCCTCCCCTTTGCACCATTCCTCAAGCCACATATTCATCTGAACTATCCTGCTATTCCTCCTCTGACTATCACATGGCACTGGTGGCAATCCTGAGATTACTACCTTTTGAGGTCCTAATTTTTAATTTAACTCTTCACTCCCTAAATTCAGCTTGTAGGACCTCCTCCCGTTTTTTACCTATATTGTTGGTACCTATATGCACCACGACAACTGGCTGTTCACCCTCCCCCTCCAGAATGCCCCGCAGCAGCTCCAAGACTTCCTTGACCCTTGCACCAGGGAGGCAACATACCATCCTGGAGTATATACAGACAAGATTAGATTTCTAACATACAGATCAAAAAAATTTTCAGATGCCAATGCATTGCATTCCCAGACCTATCTTACATTTCCATTACAAAATAATTTAATAATTGCACCCCAAGACAATTAGCACAATACATCTTGACCTAATTCCCACTTGTCAGATGAAGTCAAATACAGATGCTGTATTTGTATTTATTTAAACCACATGTACACTAACATTCTCAGAATATAAAGCAGTGATATTCTGAAAGGCACTTAGTTAGGCTTTGATTAGTATTAGGTTTACAGTCAGTATTATGTTGCATTTGATTTGCAGTCGCATCTGTGTCAAACAAGGAAGTTCACATCAGTCGACAACCTGCTCCAAAAAAGCTGTCAACTTGAATCATAACCTACTCAAAAACAACTGTAAGACTATAGGGGCCAAGTTTCAGCCTGAGTTGCTCCTGTTTTTTTGGAGCAACTGGTTTAGAATGGAGTATCTTAAAAATTGAAATTCTCGGCATTTAGTTTGCTCCAGTTCAAGTCAGTTAGAACAGTTTCAGTTTGGAACAGATTTTTTTTCAAAAAGGGGGCGTGTCCGACCACTTTCGCCCGTTTTGAAAGTTTAGACAGTGAAAACTTACTCCAAACTAACTTAGAATGGAGTAAGTGTAGATTTTTGTACGCTCAGAAAAACCTTGCCGACACTTAGAAAATCAGGCATAAGTTACAAATCAGGCGTAGGGAATGGCGGGGGAGGGGCGGGGGTGGGAAAGGGAAGTTTACAAACATTAAACACTTCAGTTTTACAAATAAAGAGCCATCATCAATAATAAATGATAAATACATCAATAAATCAATCAAAAAAAATTAATAACAAATAAATTTTTTTTTAAATCAATAAATAAAAACATTTCTACTCACCGGGAGCCCTCCAACAGCGTGCTGGGACAGGGCCCCCCCCAGTGTGTCTCTCTCTGTCTCCGTCAGTGTCTCTCTCTCTCTCTCTCTATCTATCTATCTGTCTGTGTGTGTCTCTCTCTCTCTGTCTGTCAGTGTCAGACACTGACAGACAGAGAGACACTATGTGTTTCTGACAATGAGGGGGAGAGGGGAGGAGGAGGAGGGAGGGAGGGGTGGGGAGGGAGAGGGAGGGGAGGTGGTCGTCGGAGCGGGAGCTGTAGGGGGGGGGCAGTGGGGGGTTGAGAGAGCCAGCTGAACAGGGAAGGAAGCTGGAGTCAGAGCAGGACCTGGACGGGGGAGGTGCAGCCTGAACCTCACCGCCCCAGTTAGCCCATTCGGCCAGGGTTAGGGGCGGCGTGCTCCGGGCCCCTCCCACACAGTTTCGGGCGCCTGGAGCTACTGCACATGCGCGCCCACTGTAGCACGCCTGTGCGGAGGTCCTGGCACTGATTTCAGCGCAGGGACCTGGCTCCGCCCCCCACAGCTCGTGCTCGCCGCGCCAAGCTCCAAAGGACCTGCAGGGAGCCGGAGAATCTGCAGATATTTCTTAGGCGCACTTTCGGGCGCAACAAACGGCCGTCCAGGTCGGGGCTGTGCCGTTCTAGGTGCGGCCCGAAACTTGGGCCCATTGCGACTGCTTCACTCATGATCAATTAAGTTATGTTCTGTTTTATTGCATGGGATGCCACAATTTTCACCAGTGTTTTGGATCAGATTTCACAATTTGGTTCCCTTTTCTGTGGAAAGAAAACCCAAAGGGCTTGCCTATGATGTGAAAACAAATAGTTATGCTAAGAGTGCAGTAGAACATAAGCTTAGAACTTTAACTGCATATATACCCAATATATCCAATACTGTTTCTTTTATAATAGGATAGTGTTCACCTTCAAAATGTTTGACTCGGATCATACAACATTTTGAAATATGCAGTAGGCAACACAGGTCATGAAAACAGTCCACAGAAATAATTTTTAGTCTTCTGCCAAAGCAGTGGGGTACGACTTCTGCACATACCCACAAAGCGTTAATGTCTGTGTATTTTGCACAATTGCCATGAACTTCAGACATTCCCACAAGAACATTTTGTGGCATTCTGGCAGGGATGGTGAAACATTGACTGTTGGTTGACCTGTTTAGCAATGTTGATAAAAGTGAGAAAAATCAGAAAGATTTGAAAGGAAAGAGAGAGATTGATTCTGAAGATAAAAGGATTGCCTATCAGATGACCTACTTATTTTTGTATCATGTCCAAAAGTACAAAAGAGTTGCTTCATCGTGGCCTTATGCCAAATGACTAAATAGTTATATTGCAAACCTTTTGTATGTGCCAATTATAAACCTGTGTGTGGTATACTATGAACCTACGAGTTATTTGTCAATTATATCCACACTTGGCATGGAATAATAAGCTCACATAAAGTTTGAACATAGTGGCCCTGAAATTAAGGTGTCTTTGACGGCGTACACTGTCGTAATCCTACTGAAAGGCCCTGCAACTTCCAGGTTTCTGCATGCGCTTGCACAAGCACGAAAACTCGGAACTTGTGATCTGTCAAGGTACGCCTTGACATATATGAAACGAAAGTAAAACCAGTTTCGCTGGTGCAGAGTTGGGCTATTTGCTCAACAACTGCCCAGCAATTGCCCACGAAAATCTTACGACTGGTAAACAATAACAACAACAACTTGTATTTATATAGCACCTTTAACGTAGTAAAATGCTAGGCGCTTTACAGGAGTGTTATAAGACAAAAAAATAAATTTGACACTGAGCCACACAAGAAGAAATTACGGCAGATGATCAAAAGCTTGGTCAAAGAGGTAGTTTTAAGGAGCACCTTAAAGGAGGAAATAGAGGTAGAGAGGTGGAGAGGTTTAGGGAGGGAGTTCCAGAGCTTAGGGCCCAGGCAGCTGAAGGCACGGCCACGGCAGTTATGACCAGGGATGCTCAAGAGGGCAGAATTTGAGGGGTTGTGAGGCTGAAGGAGATTACAGAGATAGGGAGGGGCGTGCCCATGGAGGGATTTGTAAACAAGGATGAGAATTTTGAAATCGAGGCATTGCTTAACTGGGAACCAATGTAGGTCAGCAAGCACAGGGGTGATGGGTGAATGGGACTTGGTGCGAGTTGGACATGGGCTGCCAAGTTTTGGATCACCTCAAGTTTACGTAGGGTAAAAGCAGGCATCAGTGTAAGGGTTATTATAAATCTTAAATTAAACATTTAAAAATAAAAAATGATGCACAAACACTTCAAATTAGTTTATGCAAATATTGGTTTAAAATATTTAAAATTATTTTTCAAAACTTAAATTTTTATTGTATTTGAAAATCAGATCATTTATATTTATTAGAATTGTATAAATTGTTTAATTATTTGGGGATTCCATTACACGTCATTACGGTTTTCCATTCAGAAATTACTGCAATGGAATCCTCCTTTGTGATTGGAAGACCGGGCCCACATGATCCCAGGGACGCTTCTGAACCGCCTGTGTCATTGGGATTGTCATGTATTCAACCAGCATTGTAACCCATGTATAATCTGACCTAAGTTGTACACTGTGAGAACAATGACCACTAGGTGGGAGACACTCCTAACCTGGACCTTCAGGTATAAAAGGGGAAGCTACACCCACCTTCATCACTTGAGCGCTAAGGAATAAAGGACAGGTCACAGACTGATCTCTCAAGCATGGGCCTCGTGTGCATTTATACTGTAGAGTAAGGACGTATCAGGGATCAGTGGGCCTTTAGGCAGGCCTTCACCTGGAGGCCCGAGACCCGAACTCTCCGCAGCCTGCAGGTAATTTCGGAAATGTTTCATGGGTCGGAGTGGTACTCCGGAGGTACGCCTTCAACTGCAATTTCAGGGCCATGTATCACAGCAGGCAAAGCTGTTTCTGTAATAACGTCTTTTCTATCAGCACAATGGAGCAGTAAGGATATTAAACACTGGCTATGCAATAGTGCATCAGTGTTAATCCAGGGTAGGGCTTGCTGCTTCAGAACAGCTGCTGATTTACACAGATCACAAAAGCACATTTTGCCGACATCTCAATCACACACAATCATAAGCCTGAATAAACACTGCCGCGAAAATTCATTAAATGCAGGAATATTTTGCAAAGATATTTTGTGCTATCTGCTATTTAATTTTCAAAGTCGGTTGAACAGCTGTCTTCTCATATTTGCTGCTGGTGTAACTGTGTAATTTATATTGGCATCACACTCATTACATAGCAGTGTGGGACACGCTAATGTCTGGTCCTGTACATCAATCTTTTCATCAGGCCACTGCCCTCCTCTGCAGCATTCTTTGCCAATCAGTATTTAATCTTGCCTGTGTCACAACCTGCTTTCTGGTCATTAATCTCAAAAGCTGTGTTTTCAAACCAGGTTGTTTTCTTTAAATCAATTGGGAGAATTTGGGGGGGGAGATTTTGTGGCCTCCCGCCCAGTGGAAATAGAGCAGTTGCATATCGAAAATGGTGGGGGAATGATTTACATCCGCGTTCCTGTCGTCACTGTGACAGCCGCCATCTTGTCGCAGGCTATGGGCGGCCGCAATGATGACAAGAACGCGGCGGTAAGCCAGTCCTCACCACTTTTGGGATGGTACAACCTAAAATCATGGTTTCAGCTGGTTGTCCAACTGATAAGGAACCCACAGGTAAGTTTTCTTGTAATTTGCATAGCCAGGCAGAGAAGGAGTGCTCCTTCGCACTCCATAAACCATCCTGGGCTGCTACCTCTCTGAGTCCCTCCTCACCCCGAGATCGGACCCCTAACCATGGACCTACCTTCTACCAGCCCGGAGGCTGGCTGGGCCCCCCGATATTGCAACAGTCTGGAGTCAGCGAGCATCATGCTATTGGGAGATGGCTCTCAGAATGGACCAGGCCTCCTGTCGTGCCCATCAGGTGAGTGTGCTCCACCAGCTGGACACTGGGGACAAGCTGTGTCAAATCTTCGTTTCAGTGACCACATTATTCAACAGATTCATAAGAGATTTCTATTGCCATTATACAAGCCATAGAATATTTCTGCCATTCATATTAAACTAAATTAAATTGACACAAACCTAGAAACAGTATAATTTGCTGTTAAATTGCTATAAGAATTCCACAATTTACCAAGGCAATTATGTGGCTAAGAAGTTATGATTAATTCAGTTCTCCCATTAGACTTTCTGCTATGTTTTTGATTACAGTAAATAACTTTGGAAAATGTAATAACTAATTATGCACTCTCTAATTTATTGTCGACCCACATATTATTCAACCTGTACAGTCATCATTTACTCCGTTTAGTTTTTATCTAACTCCACAGCATTGCCTATTTCATATTGCTCCCTGTGCTATTTCTGTTCAATAATTGGTTGTGCAATATCTTTTTACAGCTTGTGAGAGTATGAGAAGGTGATCCTATTGCCTGGACATTATAATAATTTACTATTTGGCAAGTCTCATACCAGATGCCAGTAAAGTATTGAATTGGCTGTTGGTCAAGAAATTTTAATTGCATTTTTAGATACAACTGTCAATTGCCATGATGTAGCTGGTCTCCAGAGATTCTGGTGACTTATTGTGCAGGCAGGTGGCAAGCCCAATTGGCTGCAATGTGCTTCGGGAAAGAATTCAGGCAACCATGAGTGAAGGACTTCGAGACATTATTGTAAGTTCATGGGTGCTGTCAACACTCAGAATCCAATAGCAAAATTGGTGCAGAGGCACAGGAACAGGCGGCTGCCTCTCAAGTTGATGTCAGCACCTGATACTTGCCAACTGGCAGAAGAAGCACCCTAAAGCACGCAGGTGCCATCTTAAGTAGCCTAATATACAGGCAGGACTGTCTGGGTCTGTAATACAGCCATGCCATTAACTGATGTCTGAAACGACCTAGCAAGCCACTCAGTTGTATCAAACCGCTACGAAAAACAATAAGAATAAAACCAGACCAACCACCGGGCTTCAACCTCGGCACCGGATTCGGACACGGCAAAGGCACACCCAGCCCAGTCGATCCTGCAAAGTCCTCCTCACTAACATCTGGGGCCTTGTACCAAAATTGGGAGAGATGTCCCACAGACTAGTCAAGCAACATCCTGACATAATCATACTCACAGAATCATACCTTTCAGCCAAAGTCCCAGACTCCTCCATCACTGTCCTTGGGTATGTCGTGTCCCACCGGAAGGACAGACCCACCAGAGGTGGCAACACAGTGGTATATAATTGGGAAGGACTGGCCGTGGGAGTCATCAACATTGACTCGAGGCCCCATGAAGTCTCATGGCATCAGGTCAAATATGAGCATGGAATCTTCCTACTAATTACCACCTACCGCCCTCCCTCAGCTGATGAATTAGTACTCCTCCATGTTGAACATCACTGTAAGATTGTCATGGATTAGTTGCTTTTTAGAATACTTGCTTTACTATCTTATAATTATCAGTATCGTATAACCATCAGTAATCGATTTATAATCGTATGTTAGAAATATAAAAGTCTGTAATCATCAACTGTATGCAATGGTAACCTGAATTATACATAACATGTAACCATTTTTCTTATACTTATGCTTAAAAGTCTGTGAGTAAGCTGTAAGTAGACAACCTGGGGCGAGGTAGAATAGTCTACAGTTAGCCTGGGGACCAAGGGTAGCTGCAGTTGCCACTGTCCTGGAATTAAAAGCAAAAGCCAAGAGCAAGGGCTGTATCTCAACCTATGGAGACATAATCCTTTTGTATTGCCATATGAGTGTTGTTGGTCAAAAACAGATCATGTAAGACTGTCATGAGATTAAAACTTGTGGAAGCCAGGGTACTATGGACGTCGCATCTTTACGATCGGATTTTGCGTTTGAGTATCAGCCAGTGATTGGTTCAGGAGGACTCCATTGGTAGCGCCCGTTTGGGATGTTAACTGTTAAAATTTAGAAAATTTAGTGCAAGGCGCAAAGGAATCTGAGGGCTGAAATTGCCCCTTTCAAAGCCTCCTGAATAAAATGCAACATCCCCACCGACACCTGGGAGTCCCTAGCCAAAGACCGCCCTAGGTGGAGGAGGTGCATCTGGGAGGGCGCTGAACACCTCGAGTCTCATCACCGAGAGCATGCAGAAAAGAGGCATAGGCAGCAGAAGGAGCGTGTGACAAACTAGTCCTACCCACCCTTTCCTTCAACGACTGTCTGTCCCAACGGTGACAGAGACTATGGTTCCCATATTGGACTATCCAATCACCTAAGAACTCACTTTTAGAGTGGAAGCAAGTCTTCCTCGATTTTGAGGGACTGCCTATGATGATGGTTCAGGAGGACTCCATTGGTAGTGCCCATTTGGGGCGTTAACTTTTTAAATTTTGAAAATTTAGCGCCAGGCGCAAAAGAATCGGGGGACTGAAATTGCCCCTTTTAATTGTCCTCCGGGAGGCACTAACAGGATGCAATGAAGTTTTTGCCTGGGTGAGAGTGGTGATTGCACCTCTCGGGAAATTACCCCAGAGGTTTGGGGGAACAATTTACCGGTAGCGCCTCGCTCGTGATTTGTGCCCTGAGCTGGCCCATGCCCGGCAATGACATCATCGCCGTGTGCACTGACCCCTTACCGGCCTGCGCTGACCCCTTTGCGCCTGGTGGGGAAATTTTCCCACGGGCCGCGAGGATGATGCTAACAGACATCGGCCGCTTGGGTGCCTCTTAAAGGGGAGGCCTTTTGCACCACGGGCCCCATGTCTTTTTGTTGGCTGACTCTTCCTTTGGACCGACAATATGATGGCGGCCTTGCATTGACCAAGCCGCCATCATGCAGCCTGGCACCCCATTATGGGTGCTGGGCTGCTGGCTCGGTCGATTGCTTCTCTGGTGGCCCAGTGGCAGCCACCAAAGGGCTTGCAGAATGTGCAGCAGCACTGCCCTTTAAATGAAGGGGGGGGGACATTGTAGCACTGCATTCCGGAGTGCGGTGCTGGGTTCCTGAGCGCGGCATTGTATTCAACGCCATGCTCCCTCCCCAGGAGTGCCCCTCTATGACGCAGAGCTCTGGAGACAGCCCTCCGCATCCTTGGAGGGGTGCAGGTACCCAATTTTGCGTCGGGGGCGGAATTTCCAGGCCGTGTGATAGAAGTCCCGGTCCAGAAGTTTACCGACCCGATTGGGGCAAGGGGCAATTTCAACCCCTGAAACGAATGGGGCTTAATGCTCCAGGAAGTAAGTGGTGCGGTAAATCAAGCACTAATGACCTCAGTGAGGTGCTACAGGGGTGCTAACACCAGAGCGCTACCCAATTTCAAGTGACTTGTATTCAGCAACCATCCTTCAATCCTTCACACTGGCTCATTCCAGCTCTTAAAGAGAAGGTTATATCAAGCTGCAGCTGCTCATTTTCACCAGTGCTGCATCTAGATAGGCCTGATAGGTACTGCAACAACTTTTTTTATGGCTGCTGATAATCCAGCTGTTAGGGAGAGAGCTTGTCATTTTAATGATGTAGCATTGGAGGCATGTGGGCAGTCAAACGAATGGGAAGTGCTATTCTCGGCAGCTGAAAGGAAGCCATTGCCCCAGGCCTTCAGGGCCATGTGGAGGAAAGTGGCAGAGGAGGTGTTGGCCAGCACTGTAGTTCAATAAACCCTCACACAGTGCTGGAAGAAATTCAATGATCTCAGTCGGGTGGGCAAAGTGAGTACATGCTTCCACACCTCCTACGTACCAGCCTTTGAACCTCTGTCTGTGCACACAGCACAAACCACCATTCACACACTAAACATGTGCAGCTACTCAAACTCACCTCCTCATCTCATGCCTTGCCTACATTCACAACTATTCAATGACAGCAGGCATATCTCCCTGGCACATAGCTGGACTCTTACACAAAATTATTTATTTTGCAGGCCAAGATGGTACACAATCGGAGGGAGCAGCAGAGGGCAGGAAGGGTGAACATCAGCTCCAGCAGCTGTCTGACCTTCAGGAGCGAGTGCTATGGCTCATTGGCCCATAGGTAGTGGGTGCCGTGGCCGTCGGTGATGTCGACCCCGCTGGGAGCAACAGCGGTATTTTAATGCTCTCCCCTTTCTCATCCCCCTTCCCCCTCACACCAGAAGGCTATATTACTTTCCAGCTCCTGATACTGTCTGCCTTGCTCCATTCCTGCCCCCCTGCACTCACTTTAACACGAGTCTTGTGCCATTTATATTTCAAATAATCAGCAAGCAGATGACCAGCCTGTACCTGAGCTAACCCCAATGTAGAGGGAGAAGAGGAAGAGGACCCAAGCCCCGCGACATTGCATCTCTCACCCGCAGGCACCAGCTTAGAGTCTGGCACTACACATTCGTTCGAGATTAGGTTAGTAGAGGGGTCTGTACTGGGTGATGCACCAGGGCCTAGTGGGCTGCAGCAAGGTCAAGGGAAAGAGTAGCTCAAGAGCCAGCTCACTTCAGAAGAGTTTGCGCACAAGTTCTGCTGCACAGGATTCCGATGAGGACCTCGATGGGAGGCGTTCAGAAGAAGGGTGATGGCCTTGCAGTCCAACATGATAAGTGCAATGGCAAGGGTGACCGAGGGCCTCTCGACAATGGTAAGTAGCGTGGAGGAATCTGTCTCCAACATTGCAGAGAGCTGCACACACCATGGAGCGATCATTTCCAGTCTGCAGACGATGGTGGACTCCCAGAAAGACCGTAGGGATCCAGACCTCATGATGCGTGTCATTCGCTTTGTGTAAGCTTCCATTTCAGCACAGGCAGATGCACCTCAACATCATAGTGCTGTAATGCAGACAGTGGTTGGTGGTATGGAAGCTCAGACTGCTCTCACGCAGTCTCAGCTTGATGCTATGCATGGTCTTCATGCAGTCAATGGCTGCTGGCATCAAATCTCAGACTGCTCTCATGCAGTGTCAGCTGGATGCCACGAGTGCTCTGACTGCTGCCATGGCCGCTGGGTCCACCACAGTCCACCGGGGATCTCACGGTGTCGCAGCAGCCCACCAAACTCCAGCTGCAGCAGATTGGTGGGAATGGTGAGGAGCTGCCCCGGGGAGTGGCTTTTATGTCTGTAGTGTACTTATGAATGACTCCACAAGGCAATGTGTTGTACTCAAACTGTAGTGACCTTGGTCCTTTACTCGTAACTCCAGAGTGAGGCAGCCACATGGTGGCTCCCCTTTTATACAGCCCCTGCCACCAGGGCAGGAAACCCCAGTCTCCACCAGTTACACCCTCGAGTGGTGCCAGCATGTGTATATATACAGTGTAACTCTTATTGATAGTACATCAAGTAAACAAGTCTCCATCTTATGCAACTATACAGTGACTACACAGAGAGTATATCTATAGTCTGCATATATAACAGTGGCAGTGGGTTAGTGGAGCAGGAACCTGCTGTCCTCTCTCAGGATGACAGCATTCCTGAGCCCACCACTGCCACTCCACCATTGCACTTGTCGCTGGCCGTTACCCAGTGAGCCGAGACTGCCACCACCCAGCCTGAGGTGGTGCATTCTACAGCCGGGCTTTCCAGGCCTAGAGCTGGTTGAGGGCGTCCTGCACGGCTATCTGTAATCTCTGGCCCTGACACACAGCAGCATTCCACCAGCCATGCTGCAGCCACAGGGGACACACTGCGGAGGAACACTAGGTTAGCACAGGCAAAAGAAATGCAACATCTTTGGGTTGTTTTGCAGACAATGGTTGCTGGCATGGAAGCTCAGACTGCTCGCATGCAGTCTAAGCTGGATGCCATGCAAGCTCTTTATCTGAATGCACACAGCTTTTGTAACAAGGTAGATGAGTTGATGGCACAAATAGAAATAAATGGATTTGATCTGATAGCCATTACAGAGACAAGAACTGAATATTCAGGGGTATTTGTCATTTTGGAGGATAGGCAGAAAGTAAAAGGAGGCAGGGTAGCTCTGTTAATAAAGGATGAGATCAGTGCAGTAGTGAGAAATGATATTGGCTCAGAAAATCAAGATGTAGAATCAGTTTGGATGGAGATAAGAAATATTAAGGGAAATAAGTCACTGGTGGGAGTCGTCTACAGGCCCCCGACAGAATAGGACAGAATATAAATCAAGAAATAATAGAGGCTTGTAAGAAAGGTATGGCAATAATCATGGGTGATTTTAACCTTCATATTGATTGGACAAATCAATTTGGCAAAGGTAGCCTTGAATAAGAGCTCATGGAGTGTATGCAGGATGGTTTCTTAGAACAATGCATTGTGGAAACAACCAGGGAGCAAGCTATTTTTAGAAAAGGTAATGTGCAATGAGACGTGATTAATTAATGATCTCATAGTAAAGGATCCTCGACGGAAGAATGATCATAGCATGGTGGAATTTCAAATTCAGTTTGAGGGTGAGAAACTTGGGTCTCAAACTAGTGTCCTGGATGTAAATAAAGGCAATTACAAAGGTATGAAGGCAGAGTTTGCTAAAGTGGACTGGGGAAATAAATTAAAGGGTAAGATGGTAGATAACCAGTGGCAAACAATTAAGAAGATATTTCATAACTCTCAACAAAGATATATTCCAGTGAGAAAGGAAGATTCTAAGAGAAGGATGACCCATCCATGGCTAACTAAGGAAGTAAAGGATGGTATCAAATTGAAAACAATGTTGCGAAGAATAGTGGAAGACCAGAGAATTGGGAAATTTTTAGAAATCAGCAAAGAATAATTAAAAAAATGATTAAAGAGAGAGAAGATTGTTTATGAGAGTAAACTAGCAAGAATTATAAAAACACACAGTAAGAGCTTCTTCAGGTATATAAAAAGGAAGAAAGTAGCTTTAAGTAAACATTGGTCCCTTAGAGAATGAGACTGGGGAATTAATAATGGGAAAAAGGGAAATGGCAGAGACTGAACAAATATTTTTATCAGTCTTCATGGTAAAAGCCTCCCAAAATTGATAATCAATGGGCTATTGTGGGGCCAAGTTAATACAATCACTATCACTAGAGAAAAAGCAGTAGGCAAACTAATGGGATAGGGATTTTGATAGGCTAAGTGAGTGGGCAAAAATTTGGCAGATGGAGCATAATGTGGGAAAATGTGAGATTATCCACTTTGATAGGAAAAATAAAAAAGCAAATTATTATTTAAATGGGGAGAGATTACAAAATGCTGCGATGCAGAGGGATCTGGGGATCCTTGTACGTAGAAACATAGAAAATAGATGCAAGAGTAGGCCATGCGGCCCTTCGATCCTGCACCACCATTCAATAAGATCATGGCTGATCATTCCCTCAGTACCCCTTTCCTGCTTTCTCTCCATATCCCTTGATCCCTTTAGCCTTAAGGGCCATATCTAACTCCTTCTTGAATATATCCAATCAACTGGCATCAACAACTCCCTGCGGTAGGGAATTCCACAGGTTAACAACTCTGAGTGAAGAAGTTTCTCCTCATCTCAGTCCTAAATGGCTTACCCCTTATCCTTAGACTGTGTCCCCTGGTTCTGGACTTCCCCAACATCGGGAACATTCTTCCTGCATCTAACCTATCCAGTCCCGTCAGAATTTTATATGTTTCTATGAGATCCCTTCTCATCCTTCTAAACTCCAGTGAATACAGGCCCAGTCAATCCAGTCTCTCCTCATATGTCAATCCAGCCATCCCGCGAATCAGTCTGGTGAACCTTCGCTACACTCGTTCAATAGTAAGAATGTCCTTCCTCAGATTAGGAGACTAAAACTGAACACAATATTCCAGGTGAGGCCTCACCAAGGCCCTGTACAACTGCAGTAAGACTTCCCTGCTCCTATACTCAAATCTAGCTATGAAGGCCAACATACCATTTGCCTTCTTCACCGCCTGCTGTACCTGCATGCCAACTTTCAATGACTGATGTACCATCACACCCAGGTCTCGTTGCACCTCCCCTTTTCCTAATCTGCCACCATTCAGATAATATTCTGCCTTCGTGTTTTTACCACCAAAGTGGATAACCTTATTATACTGCATCTGCCATGCATTTGCCCATTTATCTAACCTGTCCAAGTCACTCTGCAGCCTCTTAGCATCCTCCTCACAGCTCACACCGCCACCCAGTTTAGTGTCATCTGCAAACTTGGAGATATTACACTCAATTCCTTCATACAAATCATTAATGTATATTGTAAATAGCTGGGGTCCCAGCCCTGAGCCCTGCGGCACCCCACTAGTCACTGCCTCCCATTCCAAAAAGGACCCGTTTATCCCGACTCTCTGCTTCCTGTCTGCCAACCAGTTCTCTATCTACATCAGTACATTACCCCCAATACCACGTGCTTTAATTTTGCACACCAATCTCTTGTGTGGAACCTTGTCAAAAGCCTTTTGAAAGTCCAAATACACCACACCTACTGGTTCTCCTTTGTCCACTCTACTAGTTACATCCTCAAAAAATTCCAGAAGATTTGTCAAACATGATTTCCCTTTCATAAATCCATGCTGACTTGGACCGATCCTGTCAATGCTTTCCAAATGCGCTTTTATTTCATCTTTAACAATTGATTCCAACATTTTCCCCACTACTGATGTCAGACTAACTGGTCTATAATTACCCGTTTTCTCTCTCCCTCCTTTTTTAAAAAGTGTTGTAACATTAGCTACCCTCCAGTCCATTGGAACTGATCCAGATTCGATAGACTGTTGGAAAATGATCACCAATCCATCCACTATTTCTAGGGCCACTTCCCTAAGTACTCTGGGATGTAGACTATCAGGCCCCGGGGATTTATCAGCCTTCAATCCCATCAATTTCCCTAACACAATTTCCCGCCTAATAAGGATATCCTTCAGTTCCTCCTTCTCACTAGACCCTCGGTCCCCTAGTACATCTGGAAGGTCATTTGTGTCTTCCTTCGTGAAGACGGAACAAAAGTATTTGTTCAATTGGTCTGCTGTTTCTTTGTTCCCCATTATTAATTCACCTGAGTCTGAATGCAAAGGGACCTATGTTTGCCTTGACTAATCTTTTTCTCTTCACATATCTATAGAATCTTTTGCAGTCAGTTTTTATGCTCCCGGCAAGCTTCCTCTCATACTCTATTTTCCACCTCCTAATTAAACCCTTTGTCCTCCTCTGCTGAATTCTAAATTTCTCCCAGTCTTCAGGTTTGCTGCTTTGTCTGGCCAATTTATATGCCTCTTCCTTAGATTTAACACTATCCTTAATTTCCCTTGTTAGCCACGGTTGAGTCCCCTTCCCCATTTTATTTTTACTCCAGACAGGGATGTACAATTGTTGAAGTTCATCCATGTGATCTTTAAATGTTTGCCATTGCCTATCCACCGTCAACCCTTTACGTATCATTTGCCAGTCTATTCTAGCCAATTCACGTCTCATACCATCGAAATTACCTTTCCTTAAGTTCAGGACCCGAGTCTCTGAATTAACTGTGTCATGCTCCATCTTAATAAAGAATTCTACCATATTATGGTCACTCTTCTCCAAGGGGCCTCACACAACAAGTTTGCGAATTAGTCCTTTCTCATTACACATCACCCAGTCTAGGATGGCCAGCCCTCTAGTTGGTTCCTCGACATATTGGTCCAGAAAACCATCCCTATTACACTCCAGGAAGTCCTCCTCCACCGTATCGCTACCAGTTTAGTTAGCCCAATCAATATGTAGATTAAAGTCGCCCATGATAACTACTGTACCTTTATTGCACGCATCCCTAACATGAAACGCAAAAAGTTAGCATGCAGGTACAAATGACATGTTGGCCTTTATTGCAAGTGGGATGGAGTATAAAAGTAAGGGAGTCCTGCTTCAACCATTGGTGAGACCACACTTGGAGTACTGCGTATAGTATTGGTCTTATTTAAGGAGGGATATACTTGCATTGGAGGCAGTCCAGAGAAGGTTCATGAGGTTGATTCCTGAGATGAAGGGGCTTTCATATGAAGAAAGGGTGAGCAGATTGGGCCTATACTCATTGGAGTTTAGAAGACTGAGAGATGATCTTATTGAAACGTATAAGTTTCTGAGGGGGCTTGACAGGGTAGATGCAGGGAGGATGTTTCCTCTCATGAGGAAATGTAGAACTCGGGGGCATAGTCCCCTGGACCTGTTGGACTGCATCCTAGGGTCTTAAAAGAAGTGACTGCAGAGATAGTGGACGCATTGGTTGTAATCTACCAAAATTCCCTTGATTCTGGAGAGGTCCCAGCAGATTCGAAAACCATAAATGTAATGCCCGTATTTAAGAAAGGAGGGAGACAGAAACCAGGAAACTATAGACCAGTTAGCCTAACATCTCTCATTGGGAAAATGCTGGAGTCCATTATTGGCGGGCAATGATGGGGAGGATTCACTGTGTGTGGTCGCAGACCAACTGGACATTCAGTGAGTAGTAGACTTTGCGGTTATGGAATACCTCAGGATTTTTATGCAGTGCCCGCAAAGTGACGTGGTTGCTGTCAATGGCACCTTGCATCATGGGGAAGTGCACTATCCTGGCAAAGCCACATGCACCCTCCAGCTGCTTCTCTCTGGTCATGGGGAAGGAAATGTAGTTTCTCTTCCTTCTGTAGAGAGCATCTGTGATCACACGGATGCAGCAATGGACAACAAACTGGGAGATGTTGGAGATGACTCCTATTGCACACTGGAAGGATCTGCTGGCAGAGTAATTGAGTGCAATGGTGATCTCAACTGCCACTGCGAGAGTCGTCCTCACCTTGGACTGAGGCTCCAAGCCTGATTGCAAGAGGTGGCAGAGCTCTGTGACCACATCCTTTGAACACACTGTTCCTCAGTTAAAATTGAGGTAAGAGAACTGCGAATGGAATAGCCTGGAATGGTAAGTTTTCCTGTTGAGAGCCCTTTTGGGCCTCCTCCCTCTGGCCATATTTTGCTGTCTTTCTCTCTGCCTAAGTTGCCTCCGACAGTGACGTTGGATCGGAAGGTTCAGTGCCAAAACGGCCCCCATGAAACGATATAAACGTTGGACTGTCAATCAGACCTTAATGAAATTCATGAACCTTTAACAGGCAGAACACTCCTTCAACTGTAAATCGATGAAATGTGTCAAAATGCTTGTCTGCCTATGTGCCAGTGAGCAGCAACCATATTGTCTGACTAAAAATGTACCCGTTGCTAGCACCTTTAAATAGCGCTTCTCCAACCAACATACAACTGAAACACGATGAACCTGTCATTGTCAGCGCCAGGCAGTAAAACAGCAGGCGAGGGCCAACTTATCTTCCGGGGCGGTAACAGGGCACTGCGCACGGCGATCACATCAGCATCGTGGGCGCCGCATTGCGGAGCGCTACGTGTTAGTGCCGCCGCAAAACCCCTGCTAATTTAGCAGTAGGCACTGTTCTCGCCTCATTTGTGCCCCGTTAGGGCCCAGGCACTAAATGGAGGTGCAAATTACCCCAATTTCTCCCTCAATAGGTTTTGAATGCGAGTAAGGGAATAAGAAGGGGATCTTAATAGCCAGGAATTGTAGAAGATTTCAGGAGTAGAAGATTTCAGAGACACAGTAGAAGATTTCAGGAAGAATCAAGGAAACATCTGGGAAATGAAGAGAGAAGAGAGACAAAGTGTAAAGCTTACTCACACTTGCGGTTTCTACCCAGAGTATGATGGGGTAATATAAGTCTCAATTATATTCTGTAAACTGCTGCTCAAACACTGTCATGTATTAACTCTTGCTTGTGCTGAATAAAGTTAAATCACTGTTCGCAATACGGGTCAACCTCGAATCATTTGGAATCTTGGGTCCTTCTGGGATCTCAGACAACTTGGAAGAAGCACTGAGGATAGCAATGGCAAAGAATGTACTCTGGGTGGGGGATTTCAATGTCCATCACCAAGAGTGACCACGACTGACTGAGCTGGCCGAGTTCTGAAAGACATAGCTGCCAGACTGGGCCTGCGCAGGTGGTGAGAGAACAACACGAGGGAAAAACCTACTTGATCTTGTCCTCACCAATCTACCTGTCAAAGATGCATCTGTCCATGACAGCTTTGGTAAGAGTGACCACCACACAGTCCTTGGGGAGATGTCCATCTTTACACTGAGGACACCCTCCATTGTGTTAAATGGAATGGATTCAGAACAGATCTAGCAGCTCAAAAATGGGCATCCATGAGATGCTATGGGCCATCAGCAGCAGCAGAATTGTATTCCACCAAAATCTGTAACCTCATGGCCCAGCATATCCCTCACTCTACCGTTAACATCAAACCAAGGGACCATACCTGGTTCACTGAGGAGTGTCATGTATATTACTTGGATTTACTAGCCACCAGGTGGTGCCAATGTCGGAAGTCATTGGGCTGTGCGCACATGTGTGCAGCCCAGGTATAAAAGGCCAGCCATCTTGTAATGTAATCACTTTGGGCCCTAATAAAGTAGAGCCAGGTTTGTACCTGTTCAGAGTTTACAGTATTCAGTCTATTGAGTTATTGCATACACAACATTTGGCGATGAGGTAACAAGAACCTTCGCATGCAAAAATGAGCACAATTGGAATCTGGAGCGATTCGTGGAGGGAGAAGATTGGGTAGACTTTGTAGCTTGCTTGAACCAGTACTTCGTGGCCAACAAAATGGAGAAAGAGGCAGACGCAGTTCGGCGCTGGGCGGTCCTCCTCATGGTTTGCGGTCCAAAAATCGGAGTTTACAGTATTCAATCTATTGAGTTCTGACATACACAACAAAGAGCATGCCAGGAGCAGCATTAGGCTTACCTAAAAATTAGGTGCCAACTGGTGAAGCTACAACACAGGACTACATGCATGCTAAACACCAGAAGCAGTATGCTGATGACAGAGCTGAGCATTCCCACAACCAATGGATCAGATCAAAGCTCTGCAGTCCTGCCATATCCAGTTGTGAATGATGGTGGACAACTAACAAGAGGAGAAAGCTCCATGAATATTCCCATCCTCAATGATGGCGGAGCCCAGCACATTATTGCAAAAGACAAAGCTGAAGCGTTTGCAACCAACTTCAGCCAGAAGTGCCGAGTGGGTTATGCATCACGGCCTCCTCCTGAGATCCCCAAATTCACAGAAGCCAGTCGTCAGCCAATTCAATTCATTCCGCATAAAATCAAGAAACAGCTGAACGCATTGGATACAGTGAAGGCTGTGAACCCCGACAACATCCCGGCTGTAGTGCTGAAGACTTGTGCTACAGAACTAGCCGCGCCTCTTGCCAAGCTGTTCCAGTACAGTTACAACAGTGGTTTCTACCCAATAAAATGGAAAATTGCCCAGGTAGGTCCTGTCCACAAAAAGTAAGACAAATCCATTCCAGCGAATTATCACCCGATCAGCCTATTCTCAATCATGAGCAGTTAATCACCAATAATCTGCTCACTAATGCTCAGTTTGGGTTCTGCTGGGACCACCCAGCTCCAGACTTCATTACAACCTTGGTCCAAACTTTAGAATCTTTAGAGGAATATAAAAAGTTAAGAGGCAAAATTATAAATGATATTAGGAATGCTAAGAGAGAGCACGAGAAATTCTTGGCCAGTAGAATTAAGGAAAACCCTAAGATGTTCTATTATTATATTAAGAGCAAGAGGGTAACTAAGGAAAGGGTAGGATCTATTAGAGACCATGAGGGTAATCTTTATGTGGAGGCGGAAGATGTTGGTAAGGTTCTTAACGAATATTTTGCATCTGTTTTCACAAAGGAAAGAGGTAATACAGATACAGATATCGAGGACGAGTGTGATATTCTGGATGAAATAAATATAGTGAGAGAGGAAGTATTAAGGGGTTCAACAGCTTTGAAAGTAGATAAGTCCCCAGGTCTGGATAAAATGCATCCCAGGTTGTGGAGCGAAGTAAAATAGCAGAGGCCTTGACCATCATTTTCTAGTCCTCTTTGGATATGGACATGGTGCCGGAGGATTGGAGGACTGCTAATGTAGTACCCTTGTTTAAGAAGGGAAAAAGGGATAGGCTGAGTAATTACAGACCTGTCAGCCTAACGTCAGTGGTGGGAAAATTATTGGAAAAAAATCCAGAAAGACAGGATAAATCTGCATTTGGATAGGCAAGCATTAATTAGGGACAGTCAGCATAGATTTGTTAAGGAAAGGTCGTGTTTAACTAACCTGATTGAATTTTTTGAGGAGGTAGCCAAGAGGGTCGATGAGGGCAGTGCGTACGATGTAGTATATATGGATTTTAGCAAGTCTTTTGATAAGGTCCCGCATGGTAGACTGGTCATGAAGGTTAAAGCCCATGGGATACAGGGCAAAGTGGCAAGTTGGATCCAAAATTGGCTTAGAGTTAGGAAGCAAAGGGTAATGATTGATGTATGTTTTTGTGACTGGAAGGATGTTTCCAGAGGGGTTCCGCAGGGCTCAGTACTAGGTTCCTTGCTTTTTGTGGTATATATCAACGATTTAGATTTGAATATAGGGAGTATGATTAAGAAGTTTGCAGACAACACTAAAATTGGTTGTGTGGTTGATAATGAAGAGTAAAGTCATGGGCTGCAGGAGGATATCAATCTACTGGTCAGATGGGCAGAGCAGTGGCAAATGGAGTTTAATTCAGAGAAGTGTGAGGTGATGCACTTTGGGAGGGCTAATAAGGAAAGGGTATACACATTAAGCGGTAGGCCACTTAATAGTGTAGATGAACAAAGGAACCTTAGAGTGCTTGTCCACAGATCCTTCAAAGTAGCAGGCCAGATGGATAAGGTGGTTAAGAAGGCATACGGAATGCTTGCCTTTATTGGCCAAGGCATAGAGTATAAGAGCAGGGAGGTTATGCTTAAATTGTATAATACTTTGGTTAGGCCACAGCTGGAGTATTGCATGCAGTTCTGGTCGTCGTATTATAGGAAGGACGTGATTGCACTAGAGAGGGTGCAGAAGAGATTTACTAGGATGCTGCCTGGAATGGAGAATCTTAGTTATGAGGACAGATTGGATAGGCTGGGTTTGTTCTCATTGGAACAGAGAAGGTTGAGAGGGGACCTCAACGAGGTGTAAAAAATATTGAAGGGCCTGGACATAGTGGATAGTAATGGTCTATTTCCATTGGTGGAGGGGGGCTATTACGAGGGGGCATAGTTTTAAGCTAGTTGGTGGAAGGTTTTGAAGGGATTTGAGGGGGAGGGCTTCTTTACGTAGAGAGTTGTGGGGATCTGGAACTTGCTGCCTGGAAGAGTGGTGGATGCAGAAACCCTCACCATTTTTAAGAGATGGTTGGGTGGGCACTTAAAGTGCCGTAACCTGCAGGGTTATGGACCTAGAGCTGGTAATTGGGATTAGACTAGGTGACCTTTTGTTGGTCAGCGAAGATAGTGGTAAGTACTGCAGGGAATAGAATACAGACAGGGTGATCTCCTGGACTAGTTTCAATCGCCTGGATGGGTCGGAGAGGAATTTTCCCAGATTTTTTTCTCCCTAAATTGGCCTGGGTTTTTATCTGGTTTTTGCCTCTCCCAGGAGATCACATAGCTCTGATTGGGGTGGAGTGCAGATGTTTTTTAGTATAAGGGGTGTTGCAGTGGTGTGAGGTGGACTGGTTGGGCTGGGTGCTCTTTGCCTTTCCGTCATTGTTCATGGGTTTGTATGTAATCTTTAGGGCTGCTGACCAAGGGCCGTGCAGCTCTTTGTCGGCCAGCGCAGACACGATGGGCCGAAATGGCCTCCTTCTGCGCTGTAAATTTCTATGTTTCTATGTTTTTATGTTTCAAACATGGATTAAAGAGCTGAGTTCTAGAGGTAGTGTGAGAGTGACTGCCCTTGATATCAAGACAGCATTTGATTGAATGCAACATCAAAGAGCCCAAGTAAATCTGAAGTCAATGGGAGTCAGGGGGAAAACTCTCCACTGGCTGGAGTCATACCGAGCACAAAGTAAGTTGGTTGTAATTGTTGGAGGCCGATCATTTCAGCCCTAGGACATCACTGCAGGAGTTCCTCAGGGCAGTGTCCTACGCCAAAACATCTTCAGCCATTTCATCAATAACCTTCCCTCCATCATAGGGTGAAAGTAGGGATGTTCACTAATGTTTGCACAGTGTTCAGTTTCATTCGCAACTCCTCAGATAATGAAGCAGTCGGTGCCCGCATGCTGCAAGAACTGGACAACATTCAGGCTTCGGTTGATAAGTAGCAAGTAACAATTGCACCAAAAAATTGCCAGGCAATGACCATCTCCAACATAGAGAGTTTAGCCACCTCCCCTTGACATTCAACGACATTACTGTCATGTATCTCACACTACTGTATATAACTGTATCTTACCATGCTATACATGATTGTAACTAGATATGACCTGTAACCACAAGCATACTTTACCACCAGGGGTGCACTTGCAGGAGACACTGCATACCTGTTCCACACAGGTACATAAAGGCAGGTCTCAGGCAAGTGTGGCACTCGAGAGCTGTGAAATAAAGGTGCAGGTCCAGAGTGACCTTGACTTCAGCATGTGCCTCGTGTAAGTCTGTACTGCAGGGTCAGGACTTTACAGTGGCGACGAGTTACGGGATCACAGAATCCACAGAATGGTGATCAACGGCTCAGATGAGAAATACAATGCTGGAGACAATTGGGAGAAACATAGAAACATAGAAGCATAGAAAATAGGCGCAGGAGTAGGCCATTCGGCCCTTCGAGCCTGCACCGCCATTCAATGAGTTCTTGGCTGAACATGCAACTTCAGTACCCCATTCCTGCTTTCTCGCCATACCCCTTGATCCCCCTAGTAGTAAGGACTACATCTCACTCCTTTTTGAATATATTTAGTGAATTGGCCTCAACAACTTTCTGTGGTAGAGAATTCCACAGGTTCACCACTCTCTGGGTGCAGAGGTTTCTCCTCATCGCGGTCCTAAATGGCTTACCCCTTATCCATAGAGGACTTTATAGAATGGGTCCAGCAAAGCTTTGTAACCAAAGACTGGTTGGGCGACGATAAGGCAGACAAGAGAAGAGCCCATCTCTTGACCAGCTGTGGCTCGAAAACATAAGCCTTGATGAAGGACCTGCTGGCACCCGAGAAACCAGCAAGCAAGTCGTTTGAGGAATTGAGCACACTGGTGAGAGACCACCTGAAGCCAGCGAGCAGCCTAAACATGGCCAGACACAGGTTCTACAACTACAGACGCTATGTGGGCCAGAGATACCCGACTTTGTGGCGGAACTTCGGAGGCTGGCTAGTTTATGTGAGTTCTCTGGTGAACTAAGGAGAGAAGTACTGAGAGACTTTTTTATTGAAGGAATAGGCCACACAGGCATATTCTGAAAGCTTATAGAGACCAAGAACTTGACCCTAGAGGCAGCAGCACTGGGCGCACAGATATTCTGGCAGAAGAAGAAGAAACGAGGTTGATCTATACTGCGGGTACGACAACCAACGAAACATCGGAACAAGGGGTTCACAGCATGAAACAAGCCACTACCCCCACACACAGACAAAGGCAGGACAGCAGGCCTTCAACAGCAGGCAGTGGTGCCAGAAGCCATCAAGGGCCACATGAATGGCCGTTCACACCTCATCAACCCACAATGCGAGCAATCAATTACAGACTGAGAGAAGCTCAAGAGAGATCAGCCAGGCGCAGCTCATCCTTCGGAAACAATGGAAGCGGTCTGTGCTGGAGATGTGGGGGAGGGCACTCAACAAGGGGGTGTCGATTTCAGCATGCTGTTTGCAGAAACTGCAACTATACAGGACATCTGGCTCGCATGTGCAGAAAAACATCAGCTCGGCTGGTATACAAATCGGAAGGGTCGGAAAGCGGACCAGAAGACGGTGGGGACAGTGCCCGGGACGCCGAGGTACAGCAGGTCAACACGATCAATGGCCACTGTTCTTACAACAAGACGCCTCCAATAATGATAATAACTCAAGGGGATGCCCATCAACATGGAACTGGATACAGGAGCGAGTCAATCTCTCATGAGCGTCCAACAATTTGAACAGCTGTGGCCGCACAAAAGCAACAGACCAAAACTCACAAGGATCGACACCAAACTAAGGACCTATACCAAAGAAATCATCC